>NC_135172.1:26185045-26489852 GCF_041146795.1 Maylandia zebra | reverse complement strand
TGTAGAGTCTTTACAATATATAGCACCTTGAGTTGATTGGTGTTGGGATTTGATGCAATATAAATTGAACTGAATTGTTGTGCTCAGGAGTTAAAGTGTGCAGATTTGACAGATGGGGTAACTCTAAGATTGGATGTTGTGTGGACAAAAAAAACCCAAAAACATTTTGTTGCTCTGAAATTCACTACCCTTTGTGGATTTAACCAATAGTTGCAGAAGCAGGTATTACATGGGCTATCATCACTGTTTTTCAACCCCAGAGAATGTAAAGGCAATATAAAATATTAAATTGACTGAGTGAATCTAAATCTAGTCAATTTAAATTAATGTTTACTAGCCTTGATGATTCTCGTTGGTCTATAGGATATACATGTATTCGTCGCTATCCTGTATGTATACTATTCTGCTCCTGGCAGCTACGCCCCTTTTATTTGGATCAGCTTTCCTCCCTTTAACTTTATTCATCCACATTTATTGCCAATATGAGTAACCAACAAACAAAAATCTAGACAATTATATCAAAATTAATTGCTTGTTTTTGCCATTGAAACTAACTTTTGTGATCAAATCACACACTGAGCTGCTGTGTCGCAATTTTTTTTTTCTCATTTGCCTGAACAGTGTGTTTATCCATGTGGACATTTGCATATCCAGTGTCCATTACAAATAGAATAGAATAGAAAAATCTCAAATCTTGTTTCCAGGTAATGAACTTCACCAAGATTTCCCACATTGTCCAGTTTACTTCTCACAAATATTCATGTGTAGTTATTTTGGTAAACTAAAATCCATATTCACTTGTCAATTTGGAAATACGCTAGCTGGAGGACTCAAATCAGTTTAAACTAAGTAAAATGACATGCATACAATCTGTACTGGAAGCTAATGAGCTTCAGGATGATGTTTTTCAATAATACCCTCATCTCCCTTTATGTGAGAAAACTTTAGCAAATTTAAGGATTTTCTGTTGTACCAATCACCATTGCTAAGTTACTGTACATGTATGTTGATGAGAAAAATACTTTTGAAATAGTTATATTACTCTATTAGAAATGAGGAGAATAACTATTTTAATTGAGTCAAAACTCAAATTTTTAGATGCTGCTGTATTTGTTTATGTGATTTTTTCATGTGGCTGTTTTCTGTTCTAAATCAAATCAAATCACTTTCATTGTCACGTCACATGAGCAGGTACACTGGTACAGTACATGCGAGTGAAATTCTTGTGTGCGAGCTTCACAAGCAACAGAGGTGTGCAAAAATACAATAACATAAAACAAGCAAAATATAAGAATGGCTAAATCTTAGAGTAATAAATATATGTACAATATAAGAGTGCATGCATTACTGGATGTGTATACTAAATATGTTTTTCTACGTGTGTGTGTGTATATACATATTTTACAAATTAAATAGAGTAAACAATAAAATAAAATATATAAAATATACAGAGGTTGGTAGTTGGACATGTGCAAAACAAGTGGCATTTATATACAGTGTGGAGTGCATAATGTTGAAGTTCCAGTAGTGAAGGTGAGGTGTCTATGAAGTGTTCAGCAGTCTGATGACCTGGTGGAAAAAGCTGTCTCTCAGTCTGCTGGTAAGGGACTGGATGCTGCAGAACCTCCTTCCTGATGGAAGTAGTCTGAACAGTTTATGGCTGGGGTGACTGGAGTCCTTGATGATCCTCCCCACTTTCCTCAGGCACCGCTTCCTGTTGATGTCCTGGAGGGAGGGAAGCTCACCTCCAATTATCCGTTCAGAGCACCGCACTACTCTCTGGAGAGCTTTGTGGTTGTAAGCGGTGCTGTTGCCATACCAGGTGGTGATGCATCCAGTGAGGATGCTCTCAATGGCACAGCGATAGAAGGTCCTGAGGATGCGGGGGTTCATGCCAAATCTTTTCAGTCTCCTGAGAAAGAAGAGGCGCTGCTGCGCCTTCTTCACTGTTTTGTTTGTGTGTACTGACCACGTAAGATCCTCAGCCAGATGTACACCAAGGAACCGGAAACTGCTCACTCAGCGCCGTTGATGGTGATGGGGGTGTGTACTTCTCTGCACCTCCGGAAGTCCACTATCAACTCCTTTGTCTTTGCGATGTTGAGGGTGAGATGGTTGTCTTGACACCAGTGGGTCAGGGCGCTGACCTCCTCCCTGTAAGCCGTCTCATCACCGTTGGTGATAAGACCCACCACTGTAGTGTCGTCCGCAAACAATGATGTTGGAGTTGTTAGTGGCCGTACAGTCATAGGTGTAGAGTGAGTACAGGAGAGGGCTCAGTACACACCCCTGTGGAGCACCAGTGTTCAGTGTGATGGGGGATGAGGTGATGCTGCCCAGTCTGACCACTTGGCGTCTGTCAGACAGGAAGCTAAGGATCCAGCTGCAGAGGGAGCTGCTCAATCCTAGATCCTGCAGTTTCCTGTCCAGCTTCGAGGGAACGATGGTATTGAATGCTGAGCTGTAATCTACAAACAGCATTCTCACATACGTGTCTCTCTTCTCCAGGTGTGACAGGGCAGTATGTAGTGTCAGGGCTATGGCATCATCAGTGGACCTGTTGTCGCAGTATGCGAATTGTAGAGGGTCCAGTGAGTTGGGTAGTGAAGAGCAAACGAATTCCCTGACCAGCTTCTCGAAGCATTTGCTCACGATGGGGGTCAGGGCTACAGGTCGCCAGTCGTTCAGTGATGAGATGGTGGAGGATTTGGGCCATTTTGAAGCAGGCTGGGACTACAGACAGAGAGAGGGAAAGGTTGAAGATGTGTGTAAACACTCCAGCCAGCTGAGCCGCGCATGACTTGAGGATGCGGCTGGGAATCCCGTCCGGACCAGTAGCTTTGCGTGCGTTCACCTTCCTGAAACACTTCCGCACATCCTCCTCAGACACAGTGTGCGCGCTGACGTCATCCGCGGTGCGCACACTGTCCGGTCTCATGGTGTTCGCTTTTCTAATCTAGCGTAGAATATGTTTACATCCTCACACAGAGAGGCTGTGGTCTGCAGTGTGCAGGAATTAACCTTCCTAAGCTATGATGTTTGTTCTCAGGTTTGACAATAATTCCCAGAAAAATATTGTATAGCGCTGGTTTGTACTACAGTGATTGCTTTATATTATCTTTTTGTCCAATACCACAAACAAAACATTTTGATTGTGAGCTGAATGAGAAATATCACCTGAGAATTACACCGCAAAAAGTTGTTTTTTCAACCCATTAAGTTATCCTACAGGGTTTGGCCGCAAGAGCATTTATAACGCTGACTTAGAGGATAAATAGACATTATATGACAGTTGAGGCAAGTTCATAAACATTGAGGTAAAAATAAATGATGCTGAATTAGATAACTGATATAAATATATCTAATATAATAACTAATATAACCCAACAGCCAAACAACCCAAACACAGATTTGCGCGTTAATGCAGCTATGGCGTTAGCGAGATTAACCCTGACATCACTAATATATATGTATATATTATATATATATATATATATGTGTGTGTGTGTGTGTGTGTGTGTGTGTGTGTGTGTGTGTAATAAAACACACTTATTAACTATAAAGAACAACAACAACAAAAAGCTAGTAATTTTAACAATTTTTTTTTCATGTTGTCAAATCGTATATATTAGTTTTGTTCATGTCAGAGCAATTGTTAATATCTGTAAGTTAAAGATGGTAGGTTTTTATTTCCACTGTATAACAATAACCAGACATAAATATTTCTTTGTCATTTCTGTGGGAGGAAAAAACATAATTATTATTATTACATGGTGCAAGTGTTGATAGCAGAGATGCTGAAATCAGAAATCTGGGCTGTCCTCTTCTTCTTTGGTCTCTGTGATGCCTGACGGATTTCCAAAGGAGCATAATACACTTCGTCATCCTAAAATGTCATAATAATTTAGATGTATCATGATATACTTGTGTAATATGATAAATGTATTTTACTGTTCAATATCTTGATCATCATGACTACAGAAAATAAGTAGTAGCTGTAGTATACATATATCATATCACTGATGTGAAGACTGATGAAAGCCATTAATTACCTGATTTCTTGTAGTCTGGTCTCTTCTCTCATACTGTTTTTCATCAACTTGAGGTTCCTTAGCTACAGAAATGAACAACATGTAATTAAAATGAATATAAAATAAATATTAAAATATATCACAATATTAATTATGGTAATACATTAAAAGATACATTCATTTTAATCAGCCACTTTTCCCCCAGTTTTTTTTTCTTCCAAAAACTCAATTTAATAGTGATGGTCAAATGACCAGAGGAATAAAGTGATAAAAAGTAACTGGCTGGACAAAATGAAACATTGAGGAGTTACCTGTCTTCTGACAGTAATAAATCAAAAGGGAGGAGAGGAGAGATGAGAGGATAGCAAAAGCTTAACAGAGAGAATAGAAGAGCATCCAGCAAAGAGCACAGTCGGGCTGAGTCTCACGGTGATAAGGTTCACTGGAATCTGAATGAAAAAAAACCAACACACCAGATATCTAGAAATTGTGAAAATTTAGACACTGTGACATTACAGATGAACATGATTGATGTGCTCAGTTTCATCTTTAATTCTAGGGATGGAACAAAAATCCAAGCATCTTACATCATGCATGCATGGGTTTCAATAGTGGAAATTCAGTTTCTCTTTCAATCCATAATCTTGCCGCCACTTTGACCATTAAACAAGTACGGGGTTATGTAAGACCTGATTTTCTTTCTGTGCTTAGTTTGTCAGATCCTTTAAACAATTCACAGAAAATGTATTAATGATACACAGATTACTTACAAAAGAAAATCCTCGTTGTGATGTTACCATATGTGCGTACATATCCAGGAGTAATTAGTTTCTTATCCGTAAGCGCAAGCTTTTCAGTTCCACAGTAGTAGAGACCCTCATTGGAATCAGTGATGTTTGTGATCAGCAGCTCGTAAGATTGAGAGGACTCATTCTTCGCCAGGTGAAAATCAGGGAATGGATTCAGAATGTTTCTGTAAGCAGCCCCATCATTTGAACTTTGGTCCCCATTTCCTATACCACACTATGTAAACTCCAACTGACGATTTACAATCACAGTGTAGAGTGATATTTTCTCCTGGTCTGATTGCCATCTCTATCAGTGAGTCATATCTGAGATCTTGACTGGAAGTTAAAGATCCTGGAGAAACCCCCCCCAAACAAAATTAAAGGTTGTTTGCATCTCCATGGCATTACAAAAATGAACATCAATAAAGATGGAATAAATATGATTTACCTAAATGAACAATCAGAAATACATGCAGCCCGTCCATGTGTGATGATGATGACATCCTGGAGTTAGAAGGCAACACCATGACCTACTAACAGATGTCATGAGCCATGCAGATTTTTCCATTCAAGGAAATGTTAGTTGTGATTGGTTGCTGAGCGAAATTCTTTGTGGTTGCTTTCTATAGGCTTTTTAAGTTATCTTTTACTGATGTAAAAGATAACTTTCAAAAAACAAAAAAAGCGTAAACAAATTGCACATTCAAGTTTATAAGCCCTAGATTTCGTCCAGAGCTTTGATTTATTTCTTCATGTCTTCATTTCAGAAAAGATATTCATAATACAAAGAAGACTTTCTAGTTGTCCACAAGTTTTATTTAATTATATTTGGAACGCCTATGTGAAAGATTTTATAGTCCTAGCCCAATCTAAAACAAAAAAAACAAACAAACAAATAAACAAAAAAAATCTTTCTTCCCCAGTAAATTTGCATAGTGCAAAAGCAATCCAAATATGTTCTTCAAAGACCATGCAGTCGCTTAACTGACTTGACCCACCTGTAAATCGTAGCAGTTAGAAGTCAAGAAAATGAAGAAAGTGCCCATTAGAGGTTATATATTATTACCGTAATGTATGTTAATGTATGGTAATATATTAAGCAGAAAGTCAGGCAAAGTAAAATATTTATATAGAGACACAATACTGCTGTCTTTACTGGCGTAAGTTAATTACAAAGATGGAGCTTGATCAATCCTTTTAATTAAGGTCAAATCCAGTAACTAGTTTATATTAAAACCTGTACAAAGTCAGCATGTGATACAGAAACTGATTTTTATCAATAACACAGCCTGAAACACACATGCTTAATGATTATATGATTATATGCATGCCTTAGTGTGTACACCTGAAGTGGGAGCCACCTGGCTACACTCATAAAAGAGTTTAAATATTAAGTTTACATGTTAATAAATTCATGAATAAATGAGATACACTTTTACTGTAACCATATGAACAAATGGATTATTTTACTTACTCCCAGTAAGTGTGAAAGCATTGAGCAATTACATGATTGTCTCAGTGCACCAAATGCTCAAAACTAAAACTATAAAATCTCTTTTTTTCTCTCTATTTTTTTCTTTACAATCTATGCAGAGTGGGAAAGATGTAATTTTTGATTATGGCATGGTTCCCTTTGGGATACCCCTGTGAACAAAAGATTGTTAGGGGATGGTAGAGTTTCAATTTCAAGAAAGTACGGTATCTTGCATTGGTGCCACATTTACATACTGTGATCTTTCCAGAAAATACAGGGTTGTTATCTTTCAGTACATACACTTTCAAACTGAACTTTATTTGCACTAAATATCAAGTGATAAGTATTCATAAGTGTTTAAATAATAAATTGTCCATGAAAGTATTTGGGTGGATGCTAACAGAAGTGTGGGAAGCAGAGGCATCTGTTATGAAGTGGGTCCTCTACTGTGTGGAAGGTTGGTGGTTTGATCCCTTGTTGCTCCAGTCTGCATACCAAAAACCCTTGAAGAAGTTACTAACCTCAAGTTGCTCTCCTATTCATCTGTCGGAGTATGATTGGTAGACAGGAAGCCCTTAAGCATAGAAGAAAGTGAATGAGACATGTCATATAAAATGATTTGAGTGCTCTAGGACAGCGGTACCCAACCACCGGTCTGGGAGTCATTTGGTACCGGGTTGCGAGAGTTGAGACTCGGGTGTGAAATTTATGGTTTTCAGGGTTTTTACCAGTTTTTATCATTATTTATTTTTTATCCTTAACTCGCTTTCACTGGGTGTTTTCCTGTGTGTTATGAATAAATCTTCTTCTTTTTTGGTACCAGCACTGATTTTATTTTGTTGTATTTATCCACGACACCTTAAAGGCCGGTCTTTGGCGCAAAAAAGGTTGGCGAATAGGAGAGTAGAAAAGTAGAATAGAGTAGAGTAGAGCTCTAGGAGAGTAGATAAGTGGTTCAAGGTTCTTTATTTGTCACATGCATAGTTATACAAGTATAACACACAGTGAAATAACACACAGTGAAATGTAGCCTGACACGCTCCTCGACATGTGCAACAAAATTGGGGGGGGGGGGGGGGGGTGTAGAGGAAGAACATATATATATACATATACAGTATATATATATATATATATATATATATATATATATATATATATATATATATATATATATATATATATATATGTAGTATATACATTGGGTGAATGTGCAGTAGTAGCAGCAAGCAGGTGAATTCTGTACATTAATATGAATAGACATCTGACTATTTTACAGGATAGACAATATAAACATATTTAAAATTAAAAGAATTGAAATGTACATTGTGCCTTGGTTTAGTGTCTGGAAGAGTCCTGTCTCAGTCAATTATAGATGATGTGAGAGGGCGGGTGTGTGTGTTTAGGGCACGGATGGCTTGGGGATAGAAGCTCCTCTTGAGTCTCTCTGTCCTTGCCTGGAAGATGCGGAACCTTCTACCAGATTGCAGAAGTTGGAACAGTTTGTTGCCAGGATGGGACGGGTCCTTCAGTATCTGCGCTGCTCTAGTCCGGCATCTCCTGGTGTAGGTGTCCTGAAGCGGGGGGAGAGCAATCCTGCAGCAGCGTTCTGCTGTACGGATCACTCTCTGGAGAGCTTTTTGGTCCTTCACACAGCTGTTCCCAAACCATGATGTCATGTTCTGTGTGAGGATGCTCTCCACAGCGCCTGTATAGAAAATCCTGAGGATCTTTGGAGAGACCCTGAACTTCCTCAGTTGTCGTAGGTGATACAGGCGCTGCCTAGCCTTTTTGGTCTGGACCTGAATGTGGGCAGCCCATGTCAGGTCTGAGGAGATGTGGACACCAAGATACTTGAAGGACTGCACCCTCTCCACTGGAGCTCCATTGATGATAATGGGCTTGTAGTCTCTGTGCTGACTCCTTCTGAAGTCCACCACCAGCTCCTTGGTCTTGCCAACGTTCAGCTGGAGGTGGTTGTCCTGGCACCACGATGCCAGATTCTTCACTTCATCCATGTAGGCCGCCTCATCGTTGTTGGAGATGGCACCCAACACCACTGTGTCGTCAGCAAACTTCACAATGGTGTTGGAGCCATGGGTGGCCACACAGTCTGAAGTGTAGAGGGAGTAGAGCAGTGGCGACAGGACACATCCCTGCGGTGCTCCTGTGTTGATGGTGATGCTGTTGGAGAAGCACCTGCCCACCCTCACCACCTGAGTTCTGCCAGTGAGGAAGTCCAACACCCATGCACACAGACGGCTGTTAAGTCCCAGATCCCTCAGCTTTGTGAACAGTCTGCAGGGCACTATTGTGTTAAACGCTGAACCGTAATCAACAAACAGCATTCGCACATAGTTACCCTGTTTCTTGTCCACGTGGCTGAGAGTGGTGTGTAGGACGTGGGCGATGGCATCCTCTGTGGATCTGTTGGATCTGTAGGCGAACTGCAGCGGATCTGTGGTGTCTGGGATGGAGGAGGAGATGATGTTCTTCAGCAGCCTCTCAAACACCTTCATTACTACCGAGGTCAGTGCGACTGGCCGGTAATCGTTCAGGGATGAGGGTTTGCTGTTCTTGGGCACAGGGATGATGGTGGATCTTTTGAAGCATGTGGGGACCACAGACTTCGCCAGGGACTCGTTGAAGATGTAAGTGAACACACCTGCTAGCTGGTCAGCACAGCAGCGCAGCAGACGGCCGGTGATGCCGTCTGGCCCCGCCGCTTTCCTTGTGTTCACTCTCCTCAGTGCCGCTCGGACGTCATGCTCCGCGATGCTGGTCACCGGTCTCTCGCTGATGACGTCACTGTCCTCGGTAGTCAGGCGGTAGATAGCATTAGCCGCCTGGCTAACCTCGAAACAGGCGTAGAACTGATTCAGCTCGTTGGTGAATGCAGAGTCAGCGTTGATCAGCGCAGTGTCCCTGGCTTTGTAGTCCGTAATGGTGCGTAGTCCGTGCCACATACTCCGTGTGTCGCCCTGGTGGAAGCGGGACTCCACACGTTCCCGGTACCGGCGTTTGGCATCTCTCACCGCACGCCGTATGAGGCGGCTTTGTAGGCGCTCATATCGCCAGTGGCAAGACCCGCGTTGTAGGAGGCGGTCCTGGCGTTTACTGCAGTGCGGATCGATCTGTCCATCCACGGTTTCATGGTTTGGGAATGTGGTGACTCTCGCAGTGGGGATAATCTCCTCCGCTAGCATATTGAAGAAGTGCTATATAAGAATCAGACCATTTAATGTCTGGACACATTACATGTTTATTAAAAAGTAAATCACTTTGTTTATTCAGAAGAGCTGCTAATTTTTGGCTTGTGTACACTTTAATATAATATTGTATGTGTTTATTTTAAACTGTTGGAAGTAAAACTAATCACACTATGTGCTAATCTGGTGGTTTAAACAGTGTACAGGCCAAGGTGTTTAGTTACATGAGCTGTTTGTCATTGTGGGTTTCCTGTGAGTTTCACATATCACAAGGCTTGTTGAGGCTACCTTTATTGTCATTTTTGGGTTGTTGTAACTTTATGTGGCTGACCTGTCATTAAGCAAAGGATGAGCCTTTTTTTTTTGCCTTTTTTGTGACGTGTCCTAAAACAAATTTAGTATGTTGAGTTGCATTTGCATGTAGAAAAAGCCACTCTAACCTATCAAATGCTCTGAACTACTACAGTACAGGCATTGTTAGTTATAACTAGAGATGGCACGATACCACTTTTTTATGTCCGATACCGATATAATAAATTTGGATATCAGCCGATACCGATATGAATCCGATATAGTGTATTTTTTAATCAATAAAACTGTTTTTATAATATCTTGCTGCATTTTGTATAAGTTCAAACTCAAGTTTAAAAAAACAACAACACTAAAGCTATTCTGTTATACATGTATGCAAAAAATACACTGCCCTCAAAAAATTTCATAGTTTAGCAATACTGATCAATCTAGTAAACTTAAACCTACTCCATCCTCCCTATCCGATTGTTCAGTCTGACGTCACTAGCCATGTCTGGGTCTAAACTCCGCTGCAGGTCCATATATCAAATGATCACTATGACATTACTGAGAGTTGAAAAACTATCTAAAGTCTTTCATCTTTAATAAAATGATCAGCGTTCTGCTCTACCAGGTGTAACAATTGAGTTTAACATCCAGGCATCCATGAAAACGGAATTTCTGACATTTAACGGAGTTAGAAGTTAGCAGGGAGTTAGCTCGCTAGCTTCTATCTAAATACAATATAGCATGTCCTGACTGCGGGGTTTTGGAAACAAATTAAAACGTACAGCTCTGCTATCACTTCCAGCATAAATGAAGACAGAAAACTAAACAGCAGTGACGTTTGTAGGGTTACTGAAGTTGGGCTAGCTGGTATATAATGATGTGCTATGTGACCGCTAGCGACACAGCTACGTTAGCATAATATAAACAAGCTAACTTTTTTCCCCACTCGATAAAAGTTAACGTGAGTGTTCTCGGTGGTCAGGAACAAATGTAATCGCATGGCAGGATGCTGTAAAAGGACCAAACTTCAGCCAGGAGAACAACTGAGATAATCCATCCACAATACGAGGTTAGTCATTCATATACTGCTGCATGGGCTGGGCTGTAGTTACATCCTAAGGTTTTAAAAACTGAGCTTAAATAAATGATTAGTGGTAATAAAAGCAGAGGGAGGACAACAGGGATCACTGACTGTTTTAGGAGCTTTTTGAGATCAAATAGAAGAAAATACATAACATTAAACATGTTAACAACACAAAAGCCATATTAAACGCAGACTACTTTAGACCCGGAAGTAGGATTCGTCGCGTCATCACTGAACAACCGGATTATGGTATTTTAAAGAGTAAGCAACCGGGTTGCAAACTCCCAGCAAAAAAAAAAAAAAAAAAAAATAGGGAACCACCCCCACCTCATGATGCTTAATCGACGTAATCAACTTTAATTTGATACAGTGTGAAAAAAAATGCACAGAAATAAATTATTTTTCAAGAATAATTAAATAGATTCAACATCTTTCTTCAACAGAACTGCAGACTGCACAGTTAGTACCTTCCCAAAGGAAAAAGTACTATAGCTTACTAGGGTATATTAAACTTAATAGTTACTATATACAGTAATGGACTTCTATAGTTTTTACATCAGATTAAAACTTTGGGTGTAAGATTCAGATAATTAATTATTAAAAGCTCGACATTTTGAATGAGAATAAGAAAGAAAAGTATGTCATAACTAACCAATAATACACCAGGCATAGTAGGCACAAGTTTCTCCAGGTCCTTACGTGGTAAGTAGGGCTTGGCCTTAGAGATTAGACGTAGTTGATTGAAACTCGATTTAACTACAGAGGACACATGTTTGTCCAACTTGATAGATTCAACATCTTTTTTCAACAGAACTGCAGACTGCACCAACCCGTTCTCACTCCCAAAGCGTAACATTTTACGCTAGGTGACAAATCGTCACCATATTACGCTTTCGGCTACCCACCACGTTCCTAAATGACGACCTCGGAAAAAAGAGGACATATGAGAACCGTCTGGACTGAATCTACACATGTTCGCTCTTTTTCTTCAAATCGCTTAGAAACACGCTATTTAACATCATTAAAGACCTGGATAAGGTCAGGAATAAGGTTATGGTTAGGGCTAGGGATAAGGTTAGGTTTAGGGCTGGAATACAGGGCTGGAACGTCTATTACCGCGGGAGTGTCATTCACTGGATTCCAGCCATAACCCGCCGCGTACCATAAGAACGCCGAAGGTCTCCTTTCGCGTTCCTCAGGAACGCCGCGGGACGTGACAAAACGTCGACATGTTACGCCTCGGGAGTGAGAACGCTCTGACTGCACAGTTAGTACCTTCCCAAAGGAAAAAGTACTATAGCTTACTAGGGTATATTAGACTTAATAGTTACTATATACAGTAATGGAATTCTATAGTTTTTACATCAGATTAAAACTTTGGGTGTAAGATTCAGATAATTAATTATTAAAAGCTAGACATTTTAAATGAGAATAAGAAAGAAAAGTATGTCATAACTAACCAATAATACACCAGGCATAGTAGGCACAAGTTTCTCCAGGTCCTTACGTGGTAAGTAGGGCTTGGCTTTAGAGATTAGACATAGTTGATTGAAACTCGATTTAACTACAGAGGACACATGTTTGTCCAACTTGAAGGAACTGTCCAAGACAACACCCAGGTTCCTCACAGTGTCAGAAAGGGAGTCAGCAAAGGGCCCAAAAATACCAATTAGTTCAGCCCGAGAGAAGGGAGTATCAAAGATTACAATTTCATTCTTCTTATCATTTAGAATGAGGGAATTGCTCAGTAGCCAGATTTTAACTTCATTCATATAATCGGAGAAGTGTTGCAATGACGACGTGACAGCTAGTTCAAAATAGATTTGAATGTCATCCGCATAGAAGTGGAAATAAATATTGTATTTATCAAAGATTCGGCCCAAGAGTAACAAGTATAAAGAGAACAGCATGGGACCCAACACAGACCCCCTGGGGGACACCAGAGGTAACAGGGGCAATGGAGGAGGTGTAGGTACCCATGGTGACAGAAAAGGACCTTTCTGAGAGATAGGATTTAAACCAGCTAAGGGCACTGCCCGTGATGCCCACCAGATCCTCAAGCCTCATTAAAAGGACATTATGGTCCACCAAATCAAAAGCAGAGGACAAATCAAGAAAATTTAACACCACAGGGCGCCCTGAGTCAGCAATTGGGAGAAGATCATTAAAGACTCTCAGTAATGCAGTTTCCGTGCTATGACGTGGCTTAAACCCTGACTGAAAATTTTCCCCGATATTATTTGCATCCAAATAAGTTTGAAGTTGGGAATGAACAATCTTCTCTAGGATTTTAGACAGAAACGGGAGTTTGGAAATGGGTCTAAAGTTAGCGAGGTCATCCTGATCAAGGGAGCTCTTTTTAAGTATAGGTTGCACTACAGCGTGTTTAAAAGCAGCCGGAACACAACCCGATAACAGTGACAGGTTAATTAATGATACAGGGCCCAATAATGTTAAACCCATCTTTAATAATGCGAGATGGAAGGATGTCATGAGCAGCGTTTGAGTTTTTTAGGTGATCAATTATACCCTTAAGAGTAGGGAGCGAAACTGGATCAAACTGATTGAGGTTAGTAGAGCATCGTAATGCTGGGGCCTGACTCATCACAGGGGGGTGTGAGACTCTTAGAGATATCACGTGATGCATACTGCTCCGACGTGCTACGGTTATGAGCCGAGTTATGCCATGTCGCAAGTTTTGTGAGGTGCTTTTTTGATATTTAATGGATCGGATTATATTTTTTATTTCTCTCCGATATCCGATCCACTAATTTAGGTCAGTATCGGACCGATACCGATACGTAATATCGGATCGGTCCATCTCTAGTTATAACAATAGTTTTTACTGGTTATACCAGTAAAAACCACTCTACCAGTAAAAAGTAACAACTGATAAAACAGAAAACAGAGCAAAAGAGCTTTTCTAAAACCTGTGAAAAGGTACTTTGAACTAAGCCCTTTCCAAGTTCTAAGTATTTCCAGCCCCTCCCAAGTATTTTGCATTGACTGAACCTAACCAGAGAAAAATAAGAATAAAATGGACATTAAAATAATCCCAGTAAGACTCAAAAGACTCTCTGTTAACAGTCATGTGTCAGACAAGTCGATAGAAAACGTAACTACCATTATAGTTCTTTTTGTTAGTTTTTATGGTTTAAGGCAGCACCGTCAGTCAAGCTTTATGTAATAGATTTATTCCAATTTAATTTCTAGTTGGCCAGCCCAGTAAAAAAGCACATAGCAACCTACCTTTCTGTTAATTTTAAAAAGTGCAAGCATATTCTAAAAACATCTAAAAAACGCCAAGTAATTAACAATTCACTTACAAACCAGATGACATGTAGCCTGAAACATCGTAATAAAAACAATTTCAATTGAAAAATATATATTTTTGTGTACATTTCGGTTCAGAGTGAAGCTACAAAAACACAAAACCTTCACATGCAGAGTATTTTAGAACCAAAATGTCCCTTTTTGAACCACAAAAATATCCATTACTCACACCGATTCAAGAAAATTACTGAAATAAAAATGTATTTTCTGTACATTTTCAACCATTTGCAGTAAAGGTTGGCATCACCAGAAACAGAGGAGCTTGCAGCAAAATATTTATAATATTAACAAATCATATTTGAAAAGTTTTCACACTTTCACACAAAACAGCTTCACACTTAGGTGTAGAATTTTCTACACCTTAGAAATATTGATAGCAGAATATGTGCAGAAGTCAGAACTCTGTGTTTTCTTCTTTTGCCTCTGCGATGCCTGACGGATTTCCAGGGCAGCGTAACACATATCTTCATCCTAAGAGGTCACGTTTGTTGTTAGAAGCTCCATTTTGTTCTACTGTAATGCTATTACTGTAGTATAATATAAAGTTAAAACATTCTGTAAATTACCTTTATTCTTGTTAGACGTCTTGTTTTAGGATGTATCTGGTCAACTTCAGGTTCTTCAGCTTTGAAAAAAAATTACGTTACAAAATCAAAACAATGGACTGAAATTAGAAATGTTTTGATTCTGAGTTTCTTGATTTAAACGAACGGCATATGAATAGTAATACTTACAGTTAATAAATCTTTTCCTACATAGATGATAAACCAGAAGTGAGGAGAAGAGTGAGGAGATGCCAGCAAAAACTGGACAAAGAGAGAGTAGCAGCATCCAACATAGGTCACAGTTCTGAGGAGGTTGGTGATGTTTGCTGAAACCTGGATCAAACAAAAAGCTCTAATAAGTAGGTTAATTGTATTTTAATCTCATAAAGGAATTTCATGATTTCTTTGACCATGATCATAAAATGGATGCTGTTATCAATCTTCTGTTACAACCCATGCTAAGTTTTATTTGCAGAATGAATAGACATTTTTTGAAAATTGTTACTGCTATACAATTGTGGCTTTTTCCTTTGATTTCTTGACATGGGTTGATTGATTTTGATAACTGCACTGCGCTACTGTTTTTTTCAAATTGGAAACTTTTTTTTTCAGAAATGAAGTGTAAAAAGAAAAAACAACCCAGGGGTTTGTGATACTGTGATTATATGAAAAATAAATGTATACCAAATGGTTTGCATGTAAGTAGCAAGGGGTCTCTGATTTTGTAAGAATTCTTTGAAAAATATTAAAAAACAATATTTCCTTGAGTGTTCTGGTAAACTATGATGCACAACATCACTCAAATTCCATATCAATTAAGATCACATGAAATATCATACAAAAGAAAAACCTGACAAAAACACTCACCTATTATGATTCTTGTTGTGGCATTGCCATATGTGTAAATAAATCTGGGCACGATGAATTCTTTATCCTCCAGCCGTTGTTGTTCTGTTCCACAGTAGTAGAGGCCTTCATCAGAATCAGTGACGTTTAAAATCATAAGGTCATAGGACTCAGAGGAAAAATTCCTCACAAATTGAAAATGCGATAAGGGGTTCAGTAGGTCAAATGTGTTATTTCCCCATGAATTATATTTCAGTTTTAAAACAAGAGATGGCTGGTTCTCATGAGAACAATCCCTGTACCATACTATATATACTCCAGAGGATAATTTGCAGTCACAATAGAGGGTGATATTGTGTCCTGCATGGATTATCACTTCTGATGCAGAAATCCAATTCTGACAGGAGACCACTCCTGGAATACAAACAGATTGGTATAAGAAAATGAAATGTGAAGCAGTTTACTTGAATTCCCATCTGGTAAAAACAAATTCCCTCAACAACAACAATAAGAATGACAATGCAGACACTGATTATTCTTAAAAAACATCAAATTCTCTTATCTTAAGAATTACCCAAGAGAACAACCACAAACACATGCAGCCCAGCCATCTGTGATGATAGTTGAGAGCTCAAAGACAGATAGTGTATATATCATGCACATGGCGTTTCCATTTAAGGAAGTCAAAGCGGTGATTGGCTTGTCATGCAGAAATTTCTCATCTGTGATACTCGTCTTGATATCTCTTTGAACTCTGGTGCATATTACAAGTTTATTAGTGTTCTTTAATATCTTTAGATTGCTATTGAATTAAATCAGACGTCTGATTCAATTCAATCTTTTAAATCTCCATTAAAAACGTATTTATTTAGCCTTTTATGTGTACTGTAACTTGTGTTTTTTGCTTTGATTAATGTTTATAATGATTTAACCTTCAGCCTTTCGGCTTGTGCCTACTACTATGCCTGGTTTACTATTGATTAGTTATCTCTCCCACCTGTCAGTATATTATTTTATTTTTATTATTTTATTTATTTCTATTTATTATTGCTCTTAATTGGTTCTGTGAATCACTTTGCCATACCTCTGGTTTTTAAATGTGCTATATAAATAAAATTGTATTGTATTGTATTGTATTAGATTGGGTGAAACACAAAAAAACAAGCCTTAAAAAATGTGCTAAATACTGTAAAAGGGTCTGTTTTGAGCCAAACCATGATCTTTTCCTAGCCTTATCAAGTTATTTTATTGCCTGAGTCTAACAAAACTGGAGAAAACGAAAAAGAAACCAAAAACTAATGCTATTAAGAATCAAAAATGTTTTTTTTTATTTCACTTCTGACCTCTCAAATTCAAATTCAAATTTTATTTGTCACATACACAGTCATACACAGTACGATATGCAGTGACGATATGCTTAGACAACTGCTCGTGACCTATGAATAGGATAGGAAATAAATATGAAAATTAAAATAAAGGGATATTTTGTGGTCCTTAAACCACAATGGTAATATAACAGAAGAACAAATGACTTGTATGACTGCCTAGTTGAGATAAACTGATAAATAAATCTAATAAATAATAGAAACCTCAAGAACTCAGTTTGATTTGTATTAATAAATTAAATCACATTGATTACTCATAAGTTCCAGTCACTTAAGTGACCAACTTAAGTTTCTCCTATTTTAGATTGAATGCACTGAGTAAACAGTTTTGTTTAAATGTATGTGTGTGTGTTTCTAGGGTTGGAGTTTTGGTAAAAGTCATAATAAACACGTCATTTTCAAAACTTTAGAATTTTCTGGCAATTATTTAAAGGTTCAGGCTTTGAAAGATTGAGAGAAAGGAATTGCCAGCAAACCTAAGTAGGTAAGAACAGTAGCACTTGTTCCTGTTTTACACATAGCATTTATCCAGAGAGGAAACGTTTACCTGAACTATAGTGAGTATGCAGGGAAGCATATCACATTAATAAAGACCAGAATCCAACAATATCACTGATATTTTAATAGGTTGTTCATCCTCTGGTTTATTTGTTAAAGGCAAATTCCTCAAGTCTTCATGCTGACTATTTAGTGGGCTAAATGGTTTCTATTAACCCCACCCATGTTGTCTGCTTGCTGTCATTTGATGTGCTTGTGCTTTAAGGCTAAACACTCAGAAACAGCATGACCCTTTTTATGAACATTGCATTCCCATTCAACCTTTGGAACAGAGGAGTTATCACAAACCCACTCTTATGGGTAAAAGCTAATTAATCTGCTGCTGCTGTAGGAGCTTTCAAAGTTGTTGAAGAGTCAAATCAGCAAAAAGAAAAAAAAACCCCAAACCAAAAGCCTTTAGTTAAAACGCACGCAAAACACACACACAAAAAAACGTTTTAAACTTACAAATGAGCTCCTAGCAACTCAAGGAAAAACATGACAAAGGGGTGGTGATTAAACAAAAATGGGTTGTCTCCTCTACAGGCTTTTTTTCACAAACTTAACACAAAACAATGAAACTGATCATTTACTGAGAAACAAGCAAAACAACAAGCTAACATAAACTTAATATAAACAATAGCATAGCATAGACAAGCTCTCAAAAACTTGTGGTGCTTTGATTGGAAACCAAAATGGCCACAGACTCTGAAGTGCAGCTTCAAACCCTGTATATAGCCCCCTGTGACTCAGCCTACAACCAGTGAGTTTAAAAAGTAGCCAAAAAGAGGAAAAAGGAGGAAATCCAGAGACTGGGATGCAGAAGCAGCTTAGCATGCACTAACCCTTTAAATTTTACATTCTATATAGACTTTGCTCTCAAGCACTATCAGATTGGACAAGGACTATCTGATCATGTGATCTGCCATCTTTATTTTTATGCTTGCTGTGGTCCTATGGTATTTTTTCTAGGTCAGCCTGTTTGAAAAACTGTGACACTTTCTAGATGTCAGTAATGAGGTCAGTGCCCCCGCACCACAGCCACCACCCCCACTTCCACCCCACCCTCTAAAGCAATTCAGTACATGAAGTATTATAACAAGGGAACTGACATTTGCAATTGATATATAATACAGAAAAAATATGTAAATATTTTTTCTAACCAAGTTTCTGTAATTAATTTTAAAGATCTATTAATCCAGAATCAGTTATTTCATTTCAAATTTATAATGACAAACTATCACTAATGCTTTTTACATTCAGTCAGAAGCACTTGTTCTAGTTGTTCCAAAAATATGATGATTGAAGGAATGATCTGTAGGTTTATGACCCTATTACAAAGATAGCTGAAAAGTTTTAGTTTTAATTAAGCAATACATCAAACAGTTCAGCTAACTGAGCTGGGTTTTGAAATCCTTCCAATATCAATTTGCTTGGGTTCTACTGGCATTTGGAGTTGATGAACTGACACTGTCCACCAGAGGGTGCCATTTCTTTTGGAACAGATATTTATTGGGACAGCCTTCCACAGATTTAGTATATTGTTAATATAATGTTAAAAACAATGCTTTAGTTAAAAAATATTTTTAACTAAAACAATTATTACTAATAAACAATATTTACCAATGATCAGTAATGTTAAAATGTACAATATGCCTATGCCATAAATTGGTGCACTAAAAATTATTATTCAGTGTCAAAGCTGCGGGTGTCTCAGAGACTGGTGTATTTCTTGATGCATGTGATGCAACAATAGTGAGAAGGCTCTGGGTCATGAGCTGACTTGTTTCAATCTAGACCACAATTCTTTCCTAAACCTAAACTTTTCTGAGAATCGCTGGCCAACCAAACAGCTTGTGCAAATGAAAGTAAAAAAGTAAAAACAAAACTATTCAGTGTGAGAAACAAGACACAAAGATTCACAGTTGTGTGAATACTCCACCCTTTTTTCCATCTGCCTTCTTATAATGTCTTTTAAACAAGTATAAAAATCACCTACAAACATCTGGATGGTTTTTGTAAAGTTACAGCTTGTTTGCATATATAAATCTGTTTACAATTTACTTCTTAATTTGATCATTTTAGCAGTAATAAGTGTTAAGTAAAGGCTAATTCTCTATCAGTTTGCTAATTATGGCTATGCACAGTATTACCTATAATGAATTATACCAGAAAATCTCATTCAGTCAGCAAAAGAGGGTTAAGAAAGCTCTTTCCTACCAGTCAAACATGTTATACAATTGAATTTGATATACAATGGACATATGATGAAAGTAGTTGTCATTTGTTGGTAATAATATCTTTTTTGTCATCCACCCTAACCATTACAAATATTTTTACATGTTATTCAAGTACTTAAAACTTTGTGTACAGAATAAAAATGTGATCAAACATAACAAATGTAAATGTTATCTTAATCAGATAAGTGGCAAAATCATTTATAAATGTATTATTAAGGCATTTAGGTTGACAGCCTGTAGTGGGACTTGAGCACAAGCAGTTTTATTTAGGTTTCTGTCTATTTACAAAAACTAATTTTGACAGGTTGAATAATAATTCCAAAAACTCCAACAGTGTCAAATTCAAACTCATTCAACCAGTCTGTTATGACATCCCCTTGGATTAATACATTAATAGGAGAAGTATTACTATACTATTCCTCATCACCCAGATGCAAAAGACTTTAAACCGGCTCACAATAGAGAACCAGAGATATGTACTCACAGCTTAACTTTGTTATGAGTTCTGGTAAAATATTTTTCAAGAAAATGGAAACAAGCCAAGGCTATTTCCTGGACATTTTTTATAAAGCTGAAAACTAAAAATGCTTTTGAATATCAAGGTTTTGTTTTAAACTTAAATAATAGTTTGCTTTTATTGGTCTTTGTCCCTGAAAGCGAGGTAGATCCAAATTTTTTGTTTAACTCTACGTCAGCCAGCAGAAAAATGTCAATGTGACCACTTTTTTCATGGCATGCTCACAGAAGTGATAACTAATAAAATAATGTCTGAATATTTAAATAGGTTTGTAAATTCTGACTGTTCTTTGACTTCTAGAATGATTTTCACATGATAAGATAAAATAATCTTTACTAGTCCCACACGTGGCAAATTTTTTGGTCATGGCAGTAAGTACGAGTTTAAGAGCAGTAAAAGTTAACAAAAACACAATAGGATAGGGTAAGCAATAATACAATAGTAAACTATACAAAAGGAATAAAATACTATATACAATAGAATAAAGTACAATATAAATAAGATTAAAAGATACTGTACAAAGAGCTCTGTTGTAGTAGGGAAAAAAATGCATGATGCCATGCTGCATATATTTCAAAAATTGAAACTTAAATTGCCGCCCATCAGAGTGGTAAACAGAAATGGTGTGGCAGAGCAGTCCCTGAAGAGGTTAAACTAGGCTGAACATTTATCACAACTTAAATGCGGGGCAGGCTGAAATGAAGCTATTTATATTTCACAACCTATTTGCAAATGTTAGTTGTGGTTGTATGTTAGTGCAACTATGAGTTGACTTTCGCAACAGTGTTTGCAGTGCAAGCATTGTCAGCATCGCAGCTTACAGCTACCCCTCTGCAACATCAAGCAAGAAGCATAGACCTGCAGAAACCACAACTGCTCCCACCTCTGTAAATGTCAACAGCATGGTCAACATCTTCAGCCCCCATTTTAGTGTATGCACTCGTACAGGACAGGAAGCGGTTTGTGCAGAGTTTCATAACTGTGTGGAAACTTTGATGTCAGTATAAAAAGATTTTTTTTCAGTGTAACAATGTTGCATTTCACATTGTGTTTAATTAATCTCATTTAACTATTACTTAACCACATCTTGGACAAGCTGTCGGCACAGTGATATTACAGGAAAAACTGTTATTTAAAATACATATAAAACAAATAACTTGCTCAGTTTTATCATCAGAAGAATATTATCTTGTTACTTACTTGTCTATAGGTTAGCTTTGTACAAACAAGAGTGCCAGGGAGTACTACAACTGCAAACTGTAGTATACATACTGGCAGTGAAAATATATAGGATGTAAGATATGTTGTGGGTGGCTAATGTATACCTTTAAATATAAAGATTTGAGTAAGGGTCAGGGGGGAGGTCAAGTATTTTTAAATGTAAAACAGCATTTTTTTACAATCAAAACTCAGGCTTAGTGTCTGATTCTGTACACACAAGCATTGAAGGCCTTAGAGGTTAGCCACTTTATAACAGTACAACAGCTTTAACCAAAATGAGTTTTAAAATGTTTTTGTTGTAGAGGTAAACAACAAACAAACATGAAAACAAACACAAAAAAGGGTTTATGCAAGCTCCTATTTTTGTTTACCCACATGTTTTTATCTGGCTAACTTTATGCAGCACATTAATATCAATATAAGTTTTTTGGCTCTGCAAGTACCATCCGTGTGCTTTCTTTGACTAAGTGTGATTTCTGTGGACAAAAGCTGCAGTTCATACTCTGTGTACAAAGTCACTTTTAAGTAGATATTTGGAACTTATGTGTGTTGGTGTGTGTATTTTTGTGAGTGTCTGGGAGAAAGAACAAGATAGATATGTGCATTTGTTTGTACACCTTGTCTGTGTGTAGAATACCTGAATGGATGTTTATATCCCCAATGACATACACAAGGTCAGCACTATACTGCACAAAGCAGCTGCAAGTATGACTTCAAATGCCAGTTTTGAAGCTCATATTCCCTCTAAATGTCACTAGATGGCGATGTGGCTATTTATTGACACCATTAAAGAGAAAGTGCCTGTTTAGTACATCTATTATGTTGACTCACTGTTCTCGTCTCTTTTTAGCCCTGTGCAGTGTTATTTGCAGCTCTGTAAACACTGGTTTGTAGGATATTAATTGTTTCTGAATGAAAACTAGTTATGGGATGGAAAAAAAGTACAAGATTATTGTGGGGAATACATAAAATAGAAACGTTCACTTTATTAGGGTAACAAAAAGGAAGGCTTAATTCTAGTGTTCATGTTGTAGTTCATTTTTGTTTTATGCTTTTTTAATCTTATGAAATACGAATAATATCATTTGTTCAGTTACAGACAGGACACTGTTATCACATTATCTCTAATAAAGATGGTTGGATTGAAAAGCTTTGACTTACAGGGCTCTAAAGTAGGAAGAATAATAGCAACTCCTCACAGTTCAGCACAATCAGCATCACTAGCTTTGGCTTTAGAAATTCCCATAGACTTGAATTGATCAGTTGTACTCAAATCTTTGAAACAGTTTTAATCAAAAAAGGAGAATAGAATCAAACAAATATATACACATCAGTGCAGTTAAACCTGATTGACAGTGAGGGTGCCATAATAAGCACTAGCATGACTAAATGCAATAAAATTAACTCTGAAAAAGTTACAAGATGACTAAGACAGATAAACATATGGCCAAAACATTCATTTGTAACTTAATGTTCTGTTCATACAGTCAGTCAAAAGTAGATATAATATATTATTATAATATATTATAAAAAATATATAAATAAACATTGTACACCACCAGACATATCTATGGACTTTCATGTCTTCACCCATCGATGAATCAATGACAAAACACACCAATGTTTGTCATCTGCTTGTTACAAGAACTCACATTACATTTCAACAGCAGCTTCGTCAATGAACATAGTCATATCATTTAAAGGTAAATTGAACCAAATATTAAATTATTAAATATTCACAGTTTGCAATATTAGAAACATATTTACTCATTTTTGTTACCACAGATAACATTTACTGATTTTTCTTTCTTCTCTCCCTGAGCTGTTTCTCCCACATATCTGTTCAGTACTGTTCCACCAAATCTATGAAAACTGACGTAACCATGACTACAAGACACAGTCAACCCAGAAAAAATGGGAGTCCTTGTTTCTAAACTTCACAATTTAAGACATGTACTGTACTCTTAAAATTAATTTGAAATCTTCAATGGAAAAGTGCTACCATGACAACAAAGGGTGTACTATTACCCTAAATAACATTTCTGCACATGTGGAATTCCATTTTCAAAATGTGACCTGCAAATCCCCTATCTGTGTGTACAAGCATGACCCATTAAGTTTATTTTTTCTTCTATAAACAAATGGATTCCAAATAGCCACCGCTGCTTTTTTTTTCCAGCCAAAAAATTGAAACAAAACATTCAGATGGGCAACATTGCACACACTTTGCTTTTGTCCAGTAATTTATGGATACATGTTGTTAATTGGTCACTTACTGTTGTTTCCTGTTTGCTTCCTTTTAGTTGAATCAAACAACTGCGTTACTTTAATCTGACTTGCAGTTAAATCTTCGCTCTCAAGATCTGTTCAAAGATACAAGACACATGTTGTATCTTTGAACAGTTGCTTCCTAATTAGTTCAAAACTTGTAACTTAATTTCTTTTTTAACTTTTTAACTTTAACTGATCTGACTGCACTGTCCTCTTTCTCTTGCCGTCTTATATAAAACTCTGGACCACAGATCCACAGTTTATCTTGAAAAATGTAGCAGCTTTTCCTAATTATTTTGATCATTAAACACCACAATTCATCAAAGCATTAATCCATAATAAAATACATGGTCTCAAATTATATGGCATGTAAATCCATTATTATTAGGCAGCTGCATAACAGCATTTCTTTCCTACCCCTATATCAATTGAAGAAAAAAAAGGGATGGTACATCAGGCAACATTATTTATGAATTATATTTACAATTATTAAAGTTTTTGCAAAAGCTGGCACCTATTAGATGAACAAACAACACCTTTAAGACGTTGACTGCACAGTTTGTGAGGCTGCAGTGAGGACTGAAAGTGCTGTAAAAATTGCTAGAGAAAATATGAGTCAGCCACAAAACATCTTGAGACATACATCATTTCAATGTCCAGTAACATCGATAACTATGACTTCAGGAATTAAAAGTATAACAGCGGCCATTACTACTCCGGGGCGAAAGATAAAAGAAAATGGCCAAAATCCACTTCTCTCACCACGACATCCCATCAAGGTCAATTTGTGCCGCTTTTTCGTCTTGCCTGAAGCGCCCTGCACGCCTCATCTTGTGAATACACATTTTAACAACGGGGAATCAGTCTGTCACTAAGACACATTCAGTCCTCATGCAACCCCCCTCGCTCCCCGCACCCCCACCCCCCGCTCAACAGTCCAGTGAAGAGGACAGAAAAGCTCTGCAGCAGCTACGTCACCGTGGAGCTGAAGAGACATGAGACGATTTGTTCAAATCATTCCCTAGGTGACTCGTACTTAGCGCCTTTCACGCCGAGCCCGTTTTGAACATACACATACAGTCACACATACAGAGCAGCATAGACCCAGTGAGATATAATGCATATGAGCAGCCACACATATGCAGGCATTCCAACTCTCATTCATGCAGCTTACTCTCACTGCATGCCAAAACTGGGGTCACAGCCACTCATGGTGAATGAGTGCCAAACAGACTTGAAAAGATGAGGCGAATCCAAACACACACTTTCTCACTCAGCGCCATCCTTTGTGTGCACCCACCCACCCCCACCCCATTTCCCCCATCCATCCTGTGTCTGCTTGTGTCACTGCTTCAATCTAAACTGATGCTGCTTTTTACCCATTAGCCTTATTAATCTTTTTAATCATCAGAGTGTTAACACTCGTTAGCATCACTGTTAGTTGCATTCCAATCCAGTGAGGATTAACATCCAGCAGGTTAGTCATGATGTCAACGACAGCCTCAGGAGCTAAACATGCACCATAAGCAGTCAATAGGTGAGTTGTTCTCAATTACTGACCAATGCAAGATAATTACACTTTTTGACACTTCAAAAAGCGTGGCACGCGCACACACAGATGTTTAAGTGTTTGTACACACAAGCACACAATCACTCTCATATGCACACACATGCACACACACAAATACACAAAGTGAAGAAGTGGAGCAGCTTAATGAAGCAAAGCAGACAAGGAGGGACGAGTTAAATGAAGGGGAGAAAAGGAGCTTTCCCTTCCACCTCATTCTAATCTGTTGTGATTGTATCCATAGTCAGGTCTGTCTATGGCCAGATGGTCCACAACACTACAACGCATGCACACACGCACACACACACACACACACACACACACACACACACACACACACACACACACACACACACACACACACACACACACAAGGATGACCAGAAACCCAGATCCTCATGAGAAAGCAAAATCAAATACCCTATATTTGCTAAAATGTCAACCTCCCATTACCTATAAATTGATGGAAAAAAGAGAAAATTACTATATCATGTTCAGTATAAAATAAGTGGAAAAGGGAAAAAAATTTAAATGTATGACGAAACAAAATAAAAATCAGAGAAAGGCTTGTATGAAGATAGATTAGAGGGAAAAATGAAGGACAAAATAAGGCTTCTCCTTTTTTTATCTTCTCTTGTGTTGTTGTAGTGTGTGACTGTTTTGACCCACTGGCGAAAGGGTTTGTGTTCAATCACACTTTCCTCTGAGACGGAAATTAAAGTGCTCTTTTTGGAGCCTTACGGCACACACATTCACACAAATGCACAAAGGCTCTGACTTGCATTCATACACAAAGAGACACACATTTCTGCTCTTACCACATGGACTCACATGCACACACTGTGCTTGTCTTTCCCTGAATAACCAGCGCCTGCCTGCCTAGCTGGCTGGCTGGATGCTCTGGGGCAAGTCTGACATGAATCCCGTCTGATGCCTGTTTTTGCACTCCGATAATTCAATTAGGAGACAGGATGGCCCGTGCCCTGCTGCACACACCGATCAGAAGTTGTGCCAAAACCCCAGGCCATTGGGTTATAGTGAGAGGAGGGATACATTACATGATGTTACCTGCATGCACTGACAAGAAGAGACAAGGCGTGACCTATGGGGCATCTTAAACGGCTCAGTGGCAATTTGACCAGACCAACTCTGCAGGGAGGCTGTTTAGATCCACTAAACCATGAACACATACACAGAACACAGTTTCTATGCAAAAAAATAAGCGTGTGTGAAAGATGAAAACAATTTGCATGTATGCAGTATCTACGGTGCACAGTCTGCATTCAGTTTCCAACAGTAGTCACAGAGAGGCAACAAGTTAAAAGGGAAAAATGAATAATTTAGAGGAGAAACATTACAGTTGCCCCTTTTAGTGACAAAAAGAATCACTGAATGGGTTACTGAGCATAAATGTGATGTGAATCATGTTTTAGCTGTCAGTATTACCAGATCCCAAGCTACTTCAACATCTGTGAAAGATTTTGAGCATGTTGGCAAGAGTTCTCCAACACCATCATCAGATTGCCAAAGGAAGAAATTTATTTTAGAAGACTGGCATGAAATTCTCCACTAATATTCCACACAACAGCAGAACCAAGGCCAAAAACAGAGGCACTGAAAATGTTTTGTGAACTCATGGTGGTCCAGCACTTTAGCATATGTATAGCACCATGCTACAACAAGGCAACTCAAAGTGACACTAGAGATAAAATGCAACACAATATAAAAGAAACATCAGACAGTACAGATGCTAAATAACACACAGAATAGCTACGTAAAATAAAAAATATCTCTTTGAAATTGAGCCAGTGCTGCATTGCACCAGTGTTTGTTTATTTAAATGCCAGTTTTTACAGATTTAAAGGTGAAAAGGGGCAAAAAAATGCAGACAGAGGTGGGATGGGGTGCAGCAGAGGCAGCACAGAGCCGATCATGGATTTTGCAAATACACAATTTAACTCATAGACTTCTAGGGTGCTTCCATTTAAAAAGAAAAGGATATTGGCTCTCAGCAAAATGAAATCTCTAATGGCCATTTGCTTATATTAAAGTAATACAAGTAAAAAAATGCAAAATGATTCAATCCAAACTGAGCTGGAATGAAATACAATATGTACAATACACACAGAACTCATACACAGTAAAAGACACACATTCTCAGCTTCACTAGTAAGAAACACAGAAAACTCACTCACCCATAACACCCACCCTCCACCCCCATCCCACCACGCACACACACACACACACTTACACACAATCACATGCACAAATGCATTGCATTTCTTGCCCTCCTTCTACTTCACTGCTCTGCTAATGTCATTCTTGACATGACACCAATGTTTTTTTCTTCTCACACATGTTGAGGAGCAGTGAACATTATGTCCTCTTAACTAGGGCAAGCAGAAGGCCAGCGCAAATGTTCTTGTTATCTGTGAAATTCATGTATGTGTGGAAGTTGGTGTATGTGGTATCTTTAAAATGGGAGCGCTATTGTTGGAGGGGAGATTGTGCCTCTGAAAGCAAAATTCACTCAGGAAGCATTTGTTCCGGGAGGAGATGAGTAAGGAGATGAGTTGTTTTTCCTACATAGCCACACACGCGCGAACACACTCTGGTCACATAAATACACACACACAAAGATGCACGGGCTCTATTTCCCACACACCATTACATACTTACATACACCCCTCCGGAGGCAAAGAGAGGGGAGATGAGTTGATGGAGGGTTGCAGGTAGTGGATGATATTAAGGGTGTTTTATTTTTAGGGGGTGAGGAAAAGCACAAAGCTTAGACTGCACCCTTTCCACAAATGAAAACAAGAGGCATTAAAAATAGATGAATAGAAAGCCCTCCTTCCGGAATCATGGAGAAATTGAGGTAGTGAAAGACAACAAAGGGGTAATGACCGAAGATGGAGGTTATTTATCCCTCTGCTGAGTGGTTTTACTGTGACCCCCTCAGGGCACTGTGCCTTCAAGCCACACTCACATTCACACATATACATAGTTCACAAGTTCAGCAAGACCACTTTAACATGGGAACTGATCACATATGGTGTTCTTTACAAGGTTAGACATTCACAGGCTAAGCCTGTAGCCTTTATTTTATCATGACATCCTGCTGAGATAGGAGGGAAACCAAGCTAAGAACATGGCGGGACTTACACATCAGGAAAGATGCATTTAGAAAGAAGATGAGGAAGAGAGGAAGAGCAAGAATTTGAAAGACAGAGCAAAAGCAAGCAAGGGAGAGATGGGGGCATACAATTTAAATGCCATACTGACAGAAACTAATTCAAAGCCTTAACAACTCCCAATAGAGTCATGTTTCACAGTACCAACTACTTTGAACTCAGGGAGAAGAGCTCGTTCTTTAAATCTGAAAACTTCCTGCAGGCGGTTCCTCACAGTGAGGGCAGACATTGTGATAAATTTCTAACCCATATTTGTTGACAAAGCTGCTGGGACAGTCAGCAGAAGGGGGTCTTGGGAACTCCTGCTGCAGTCATCTAGATTTTTTATTTTTTATAATCTAAGGGAAAAACTAAAAGATTGAATTTATGAGTAAATATAAAATACCCCAGTTGCCAACAATACACATAGAAAAAACACATAGATTTGACATTTACTTTTGTGCAGGTCTTAAGAATTCTCATTGCACTAGGATGAATAGTATACAAAAAACATACTATTCAAACTCAAAAAAAGAAAAACTGTTCTCACATAAACTCTATCAACCTTCAACCTCAAACTTAACAGACCATGTTCATCAGATTCAGCCATATGGCTTTTTAGTTTTAAATTATATCTGAAGGGAAAAAAAATACACTTTTTGAAACTTTGCTTGGGTGTGGGTGTACAGCAATACAGAAACAAGCAAACATGGTATAAAAGTGATGGTTTAATTCCAAATTAGAAACCTGAACTCAAGAATTACAAACCATGAGCTTCATTTATCAAACTACATGTTGAAAGAGCTCTAAAGTGCTCTCCGTTCAAATACAAGCAGTGTAAAAGAAAACTGGTATTTATCATATGTGTGTACACACAGCAGTGTGAAATCTGCATGAGCAATGTCATTTACAGAAGAAATTAGCTAGAAGGCTAAGCATTTTTCTTTAAAGGATTTCATGACATACTTGTCAACATTGACATGGAACAAGTTAAAAGGCTAAACATCACTCTACAGAACAGTAAAAAAAGGGTGACTAAATAAGTAAGCGCTATCGCTACTGTTATGGCCGGTTACAGAGGTCAAAACGAAGTAAAAACATATTAAAAGCTTAAAGAGAACTGCTGCAAACAACAAAGAAATTATTGCCGCAGAAGGGGGACAATCCATCTCTGCAATATTGCCTGTGGGTGAAAAAAACAATCCAGTAATTGGTGAGACACTGCTGGCAGGAACGATCCCTGAAGGTGATACAGATTGCTACGGTGAATCTCAACAAAGCCCGAAGAAGAGTGGAACAAATTTTATTTTTATTGCCTGATTATCATTTCGGTGTTGTATAGCTTATTAGTCACACTTGAAGAAGTGAAAAAGGGGTTTTGTACAGATGAGGGTACCAGTGTCAGAGAACTGACCAGAGTCTAGAACAGGGGTGCGACTCTAGAACAATCTCAGTCCACAAGGGCCGGTGTCCCTGCAGGTTTTAGATCTCACCTTGGGTCAACACACCTGAATCACATGATTAGTTTGTTACCAGGCCTCTGGAGAACTTCAGGACATGTTGGCTGTGTCCCAATTCAGGGTCTGCACGCTTGAAGAACGTGCACTACGCGTACTACGCACGGTGCGTACTATAAGTACGAGAAGTGCGGAAGTGAGAGGCTTGTGAAATGGGACGGTATATGCTTCGTCGCGCTGTTCAGGTTGCCTAGCAACCATGATACTAACCGCGAGACACGTTACATACAGCATTGTTTGACAGAAATGAAGGAGAAAAATGTTTTGTTGGTCATTTATTTTTGTCATGACATCACTTTGATTAGTTGAGTATCTGAGGCTGAGACCACGAGACTGTAAAACATGATTGTTGGGCTTCATTTCTGTGCTGAACAGTCATTTAAGATTAGTTAGTAAATAACAATTAGTTAATGTTGTTCATGAGACTAAAGTCATCTCACTGTGGTAATGTAAATATAATATGGCCAATATTATAGTATTGTCAGATTATTATGATATATATATATATATACACACATATATATATATATATATTGTGGCGTGTTGGGGGAGCGGCTAGTTCTCTCCCATCATGCCTTGGGACGTGTGCTGCTGTTTGGATGTTCTTGTTTTGTTGTTTATGGTTACACTACTTTTAACTGTTATCCTGAATGTTGTGTTTGTACTGTGGTTCAAAGGCACTTACAGTTGTTGTTTTATAGAATGAATGCAACCATGGGTGAGTTCTGTTATGCTGTTGATGACCCTCGAAGCACAGTGTAGCATCAGTGTGTGTTGTAATAAAGAGCTCCCCCTACCAGCTTGGGGTTGAATAACAATCTCTCTCTGTGAGCTTCTTTGTAAAGTTTCCTCTGCATGCCACATTGGTGTCAGAAGTGGGATTCCAAGAGCATGGCCACTATGCTGAAAGAGGAAGAGGAGCTGAGGAAGATTGAGGAGCTTATCACTCACCTGGAAGCAGTGAATGGAGCACAATCGAAGAAGCGGGGAGATCCCCGGGCAGCAGCAAGCCAGCCAGGGGAAGACCTGTGGGGCTTACCAGATGGAGCCTCACACCCCCGCCCACTGGGGAGCTGTCGGAGCCGCCAAGGCATGCTGCAGGCTCCAAGACCACGAGCGACCAGCCAGCCTCCACTCATGGTGATGCCTGGGAGCAGCACACCCTCATTGTTGGCAGCCGAGGGGGACAACGCCAACTGTCTCCAGGACCAAGTGCAGCCGCCGCTGCCATCAGGGGCTCCTGTCCGGGGGAGCATGAAGCTGCCACGCTATAATGGGGAGGCACCTCCAGAGACCTACCTTATCCAGGTACAGCTGGCTGCTCAGCTAAACGGTTGGTCAACAGAGGAGACAGCTGTCCAAGTTGCCCTCGCCTTGGAAGGCAGGGCCCTGCAGATCCTCACAGATCTTCAGCCAGAAGAGCGTTTAAGTTGGCCTGCTGTTGCCAGAGCAATGCAGAGCAGGTTTGGCCTCCGTACACATGCAGATGATGCCCGAGATAAACTTGCTAACCGCCCACGGAGACAAGAGGAGAGTCTGGGTGCCTATGCTGCTGACCTACGTCTTTATGCACGTAGAGGGTACCCTGCTTTTGATGCTGCAGCACAAGAAGAGCTTGCTCTCCAGGCTTTTGTCCGGGGTCTCCAGCCAAAAAGACTACAAGAGCACATCCGTCTGCATGCACCAGAAACCCTGGCGGCAGCTCTAACTGAGGCCGAAAGAGTGGAGCATGTGCTCAGCCCAGGTGCACGCAGCCCTGGCATAAGTCACCAAGTGCGCCAAACGGACTACGAAAGGAGCGACCAGGCGGAGGAGGACCGCCAAACCACCAACACACCACCCTGGCGATCTCGGCGAGGGAATAGGCGAGCAGGAGGCCAATCCAGGGGTAACTGCCATCGGTGCGGAGAACCAGGCCACATCGCACGCTACTGTCCAGCACCAAGCCCACAAAGCCTGGCACCCCAGCTGCCGTTAAACTAAGGCGGGGTGGCACAACGGAGGAACTGCCCCCTGCCACCACTCTGTCCTCCGAATCACACTTGCGGGTTGGCCGGCTCGGCCAGACACGGGGACTGTATCTGGACTGTGACCTTGCCGGCACCACCTGTAGAGCCCTGATAGACACTGGATCCACGCTCTCCTTAGTACAGGCTGGAGTCCTCCCTGGTTCTGATGGCCCAATACCGCAGGGTTGGCAGCCTACTCAGCTCCACATCACCACAGTCACGGGGGAGCGTGCCAAAGTTAAGGGGGAAAGATCCCTCCCGGTGACTGTTGCTAACTGCACCGTGGACCACCAGTTCTGGCTAGCCAGCATCCAGGACCAATGCATCATTGGCCTGGACCTGCTAGCCAAATGGGAGGCCACAGTGGACGTGTCCCGAGCAATCCTTTACCTGGGCACGGAGGCTGTGAAGCTCCACACCACAATGGAAGTCCCGCTGCCTGCCTCCACCTTTTCAGCCAGCGTCAGGAAGCCTGAGGACCTGTCGCCACTGGCGGGGGAAGGGGCCTCCCCTTCACCAGCAGTACCGCAACTGTCTGCAGAGACCAAGCAAGCTGTCGAGGACCTATACCAGAGGAGCTGCGAGGGTCTCCAGACTGATCAGCGACAGCAGCTGCGAGAGATACTCGACTTGTTTGCCGACATCTTTGCAGCCAAGGATGAGGACTGCATGCAAACCAGCCTGGTACAACACGACATTGACACTGGGGCTGCACGGCCCATCCGCCTCCGCCCTCGTCACCTTCCCCTTGCCAAGCGTGCCGCAGCAGAGCAGAAGATCAGGGAAATGGCAGAGGCGGGCATCATCGAACCCTCAAACAGCCCCTGGGCAGCCCCGGCTGTACTGGTTTGGAAAAAGGATGGTACCTGGCGGTTTTGTGTCAACTATCGTCTACTCAACAGCATCACACGCAAGGACTCCTACCCATTGCCCCGGATTGACGATGCCCTCGACGACATTGCTGGGTCCTGCTGGTTCAGTTCCCTCGATTTGCGCAGTGGCTACTGGCAGGTGGAGCTGACGCCAGAGGCCCGCCCAAAGACTGCTTTCTCCATTGGCCAGGGACTGTGGCAGTTTAAGGTGATGCCCTTCGGCCTCTGCAATGCCCCAGCCACATTCGAGCGCCTAATGGAGAGGGTTCTGGCTGACATCCCCCGCGACCGCTGTGTGGTCTACCTGGATGACCTCCTCATCCACGCGACAGACTTCGAGAAAGCCTTGGCTAACCTGACTGCTGTTTTCCACGCTATCCGCCAGGCTGGCCTTCGCCTCCACCCCAAAAAGTGCCATCTCTTCCGAAAGGAGACGACCTTCTTGGGTCACGTTGTGAGCGGAGCAGGGGTTTCCACTGACCCTGCAAAGGTGGCCGCTGTGAAAGACTGGCCCATTCCGGGCAACATTGCTGAGTTGCGGAGTTTCCTTGGCCTGGCATCATACTACCGGCGTTTCGTCAAGGACTTTGCTACCATTGCAAGCCCCCTGCACTGGCTCACACAGAAGGGCCGGGAGTTCCATTGGAGTAAGGACAGTGCCGTGGCATTTGATCGGCTCCGATCTGCACTGGTTGAGGCACCGGTGCTAGCCTACCCAGACCTGCAGCTCCCTTTTGTCGTGGACACCGATGCCAGCAACACAGGGGTGGGGGCTGTACTGTTGCAGGAAGGCCCTGAGGGGGAGCGGGTCATCTCCTACTACAGCCATTCCCTCAGCAGACCGGAGAGGAACTATTGTGTCACCCGTCGAGAGCTGCTGGCCATCATCCTGGGTCTCCGCCATTTCAGACCCTACCTCTACGGGAAGAAGTTCCTCCTGCGCACAGACCATGCGTCCCTCACTTGGCTGCTCAGCTTTAAAGAACCGGAGGGACAGCTAGCCCGGTGGTTGGAGACATTGCAAGATTACCACTTTGAAGTCCGTCACCGGGCGGGACGTCTCCACACCAATGCAGATGCCCTCTCCCGACGCCCTTGTGAGGAAAAACAGTGCAGGTACTGCCAACACTTGGAGGACCGGGAGGGCATGACTTCAGTGATCGCGTCACCACAGGGCGGCCCTGAGAATGACTCTGTTCCAGGTGGGCATTGTAGCAGTCTTCAGGTCCAGTCCGCCGCGGGGGATACTGAGGGTCTGGAGGCCATGGATCCCCAACAGCTGCAACACAACCAGAACCAGGACCCTGCCCTTTCCCAGGTTCAGTGTTGGATTGGAGCCGGTCAGAGACCATCATGGCCAGAGGTATCTGCACTGGACCTCGAGACCAAGGCTCTCTACTCCCAATGGGCCAACCTCACAAACCGAAACGGCCTCCTCTATCGCTGCTGGCAGGCTCCCAGGGGTCACCGTGAGGTCTTCCAGCTCGTGGTACCTCAACAGTTGCGGTCCAGGGTGCTCCAGCTGGTTCATGGTGCAGCGGGGGCAGGACACTTTGGAGTTACCAAGACTCTGCGGCGACTCCGGTCTCGGATCTACTGGCCCGGGTGTCGCCAGGACGTAGAGCTCCATGTCCATCGGTGTGATGCCTGCACGGCTCAGAAAGGGCCTTCCCAACGCTCTCATGCCCCCTTGCAGCAGTATCAGGTGGGGGCTCCCATGGAGCGGGTTGGTGTGGACATCCTGGGACCCTTCCCCACCACTGACCAGGGGAACCGCTACGTCCTGGTTGCCATGGACTACTTCACTAAGTGGCCTGAGGCCTATGCAGTCCCTGACCAGAGTGCTGTTACCACTGCTGAGCGTCTGGTCAACGAGATGTTCTGCTGGTTCGGGGTACCAGAGGAACTGCACAGCGACCAGGGCCGGAATTTTGAGGCTGCGGTGTTCAAGGAGGTCTGTCAGCGGCTGGGTATCAGAAAGACCCGGACGACGCCACTGCACCCCCAAAGCGATGGGTTGGTGGAACGCTTCAACCGCACCCTGGCCACCCAGCTTGCTATCCTGACCTCCCACCAGCAGCGTGACTGGGATCAACACCTTCCCCTGGTCCTAATGGCCTACCGTTCTGCAGTCCAGGAGTCTACTAAGTGCACTCCAGCGGCCTTGATGTTCGGTCATGAGCTTCGTACCCCAGTGGACTTGGTGTTTGGATCTCCCCCCGGGCCGGAAGTGTGCGGGGACCCCGGGTTGGACTACCTCCACAACCTCCTCGCCCGGCTCCGAGAGGTGCATCAGTTGACCAGGCAGGCTCTCCGAGATGCAGGTTCCCGGCAGAAGCGAGCTTATGATACCCGCTGCAAAGGGGAAGGACTTTCGCCCGGTCAGCATGTGTGGGTCTACAGCCCGGAGAGGAAGAAAGGGCTTTCTCCCAAACTGATGAGCCAGTGGGTTGGACCCTGCACTGTTCTTGAGAGGCTGTCCGACGTGGTCTACAGGGTGCGGCTGGTCAAACGGAACAGGGTGGTCATACTCCATCGCGATCGCCTGGCACCCTATCAGCCCTTGAGTCCATCCAGGGAGACGTCAGGGTCCCAGCTTCAACTGCAGGCCCCCAACCTGGCCTCGGAGGCAGCTGGGGGACCCACGGAACGTCCTCAACGAAGCCGTCGCCTTCCCCAACACCTCAGAGACTTTGCTATGGACATGCCGGTTGCTGGGGACAGCTAACCACTCAGGTGGGGGCTGTGTGGCGTGTTGGGGGAGCGGCTAGTTCTCTCCCATCATGCCTTGGGACGTGTGCTGCTGTTTGGATGTTCTTGTTTTGTTGTTTATGGTTACACTACTTTTAACTGTTATCCTGAATGTTGTGTTTGTACTGTGGTTCAAAGGCACTTACAGTTGTTGTTTTATAGAATGAATGCAACCATGGGTGAGTTCTGTTATGCTGTTGATGACCCTCGAAGCACAGTGTAGCATCAGTGTGTGTTGTAATAAAGAGCTCCCCCTACCAGCTTGGGGTTGAATAACAATCTCTCTCTGTGAGCTTCTTTGTAAAGTCTCCTCTGCATGCCACAATATATATATATATATATATATATATATATATATATATATATATATATATATATACACACACACACACACACACATACATACATATATATATATATATATATATATATATATATATATATATATATATATATATATATATATATATATATATATAATAAGTGATATATATAAGTGATATATATATAAATAAGTGACGTCATATTCAGTACTTTTGACAGTTCACTCTTCGGCTGCTCCATCTTATTAGGGAAAGTCCACTTACATAAATGTCAATTTCAAAACTCAACCCCATCATTTAATTTGTTTTTGATTGAAATTGAATATTACTTAAACTCTCTTAAATTAACTTCCAATAAAAAAGGTTTATCACTGATTGAAATTCATTGAGAAATGTTTAACGAATGAGCGGTCACAACTTTCAAATACAAAGTTGTTATGAAGTCTGTCACATTCCCCCCCCCCCTTTTTTTTTTTTCTTTTTTATCCTTTATTTATTTATCCTTCTTATTTCATTGTACTGTATATTGTTACTCTTATTTGTCTTGTATGTCTACTGTACAAACTGAACTGGAATGACTGACTGTTCGCTTTATAATTTCAATAAAGTTTTGAAAAAAAAACAAAAACCTCTTCAGCCGCTCCCATCTGCCGTATTTTGCGGCAAAATTATCCACGCCCACCGCCGCGCTATGGATTGTGGGATATATGGGACCACGCTTGATATTTGGGGAAATCGACGGCGCATTTGGAGTATGCATTTGAAGTACAGTGCCGCCGGTGCGTCAAGCCACCTGGGGGCTCTTCAACTGGTGGGGGAGATTGTCACACCTTGCAGGAGCTTTCCTCTCCTCAGGAACTCTCTGCAGGAGGGGGAGATACAGGAGAGGTGGAGGAAGATCTCAGCCTGGGCGTCTATTGTCTCATGTAGTCTGGAAGATGAGTGGATGGTGGGGTGGGTGCAGTTTTCTCTGTGGTGGGGTTGGGTGGACTGTCCCGGGCTCTGTGGGGCCGGGGGGCGCTGCTGCGCTGGCCCCCGGTCTGGATGGGCCTGGGCCCCCTTTCCCTGGCGGGTCGCGGAGTATGGGAGTGCCTACTCCAATGTAGCTTGCCATCACCAGTGTGTGAATGTGTGCGTGAATGGGTGGATGACCGGATATGTAAAGCGCTTTGGGGTCCTTAGGGACTAGTAAAGCGCTATATAAATACAGGCCATTTACTGGGGTCAGCGGGGGAGCTGGCCCCAGGGAGGGGTCACCTGCCCCTCCCTTCCTTCCCTCCCCATCTCCAGCTGCCTCCCCCTTCCCGCTCCACCACAACCACCCACACATGCAGGGCCTTGGAGTAGGGGTATGTCACCAGGGTGCAGAGGAGGCTACCCCCCCCCCCCCCCCCCCCCCCCCCCCCTCTGTCCCCTTCTGGCTGCCTCTGCCTCAATTTTATCCCACAACTTAGACATTCACATTACTCACACTCTCATTACACATACATATAGGATCTTGGGGGTGGGCACGATACACGGAGTCCAAATTACCATCAGGGTGTACACCTCACCCCTGGCGTCGTTGCCCACCTCTCAATTTTAAATACACGTAGACATTGAGGGCTATCAGGAGGGGCTATGCGCTTACCTGCTGCTCTCTGGCAGGTAGCTCCATGCCCTCCTGGGTTTTAATTGCACTTTAGAACACACATGTATCAACACTACAATGAGTGGGTGGAGGGAGGTTTGGAGTCTTCTCTCACCCCCATTCTCTGCGGCCTGCTGGAGCGGGGGAGCTAGGAGGAGTTGGCCGTCCGACTGCGGTTTGGAGTGTGGGGCCTCCCTGCTGCTACGGAGTCGGGGCGGTCTGCCTCTCCCCACCGCAGGGAAAAGGGTAACACCACCTGGGTCTGGGTGCAGTTCCCCCCTCCAGGGGCAAGGGTACCTAGACCCGGTTCGTAGAGTACGCTTGGGGAGTGTGATCGTGTGTACAGCGTCTCTTTATGTCTGTCTCCACGTTGGTTGAGTGTGGAGTAAGTGCATATGAGAGCATGAGGGTGGGAATGGATGTTTGTATCTGTGTGTGCCTGTATGTCTGTGTCTATATGTCAGGTTGGATGTCAGACGCCACCTCTCTGGGGACATCTCAGGCCCTCCAAGGTTTGGAGGCCTATCTCCACCCACCACCACTTCCCCTGCCAGTGGCGGACTCCCTCAGGTGTCGGTGCGTTGGTGGTTCTTTGTGTCTGGGGGTGGGCGTCCGGGTACACACCGGCTCACTCCTTGGCGGCCGCTTATCGGGGCCTGGAGCCTGGGGCTCGCTCGGGCCACTTTGGAGGTGGGGTGCCCCCGGCCTCTCGGCCTGGGGCTCGGTCACTCAGGCACAGCTGGCTGCCGGCGGAGCTCACGGGCGCGTCACTGCAACTCCCCCTGGCTTCTGCTCCGCGGCTGCTGAGTGAGCCCTCATCTGGGACTCTCCTCAGCTCTTACTGGGACAGTGGCGCGGCTGCCCCTCTGTTGGTCTTCCTTGGTCTCTTGTGTTCTGGGGGCCTCTGGATGTCTGGAGTTTTGATCTCCTCCATACCTGCTTCATACCCTGGAGGACGGGGCTGTGGCCCCCCCACACTCCCTAGCAGATCGTTACATGGAGAAACCTTTGGAATGCAAGCATGCTGATCCACACAGGTGTACACACGGGTGTTCACAGACGCGGACTACAGCTTTCTTGGCTGCTGCCTCAAAGCACATTGTGCGCTGTCTATCTTGCGTACTGCACAATATCGTTTATTATTTAGTATCTACTGTTATCTACTGCTAGCTAGTTTATTGTGATGGTGCTGTTTTTTTTATTATGTTGCTCTTTGTTGTTTGCTTTCTCTTCTGTTTTTTTTCTCCACACAGGTGACCCAGGTGTTTTCTTTTTTTCTGTTTGTTTTTTTGTTTTTCTTTCTTCCCCCCCTTCTCACCGTCTCTTCTCCCCTTTGGTTTTCTTTCTCTCCCTCTCTTTCTTTCATTCTTTCTCCCTGTCCTATCCCCCAGTCATGTCTGTCCCGTTTGTAGGAACTGAAAATAAAATAAATTCATAATTATAATAAAGGTCAATCAAATGGACCAATATGGCAAGGCCATGATGATCCACTTGGTAAAATAAATCCGCTTGGCATCTTTCTTGGCCTTAAGACAACAATTCTGATGGCTAATGATCCAAACGGGACACAAAAAAAAAAGAAAAAAAAAGAAAAAAAAAAAAAGAAGTACACTTCGAATTGGGACAGCCGTCGTCGTGTGGCGGTGACGTAACCGCACTTAAAATGCGTACTTCAAGCGTGCAGACCCTGAATTGGGACACAGCCGTTGAGGAGCTAATTTAGCCATTTAAATCAGCTGTGTTGGTTCGAGGACACATCTAAAACCTGCAGGGACACCGGCCCTCGTGGGCTGAGATTGCCCACCCCTGCTCTAGTAGCTCTTCTTGGCTGGGAGTGGCTTGAGAAAGTTGATCCACATCAACAGAAAAGAAGTTGGTGCATTTCCTAAATCTTCCAGTGGTTTTTACTACTTAAAATAAATGCTGAATAATAAATTAAAATTCATGTTTATTGCACCTATAAGAGAACTGCATTTTTATCACATATCAGCTTTTAGAAGATGACGTCATTAAAAATCACATTATTGTTTAATACAACACAAAACCCTTTAACATTTACTTGCCAAATAAATCAAGTGTAACGTGCAGATAATCAGGGGTTAAGGTGGGATTTGGCAGGTTGGGAAGCACTAAAATCTTATGTAGCGATGCAGCTGGTAAAAATTACTCAAAAATTTGATTTGCACTCTGAGTGCCAATTACCTGGCCTGTGTGGTTGAGAGGTAAACTGCTCTGCATGGATTTAGAAAAACCAAACAAACAGATGTTACAAGAACTACTACACTACTGGCTGCTTTTCAACCTCCAACTACAGTTCTGCAGTTAAACTGACTTAAAGTGATTCAACCATTTACAAATAATACTTTTTTAATGTTAAAAAGGGACAAGGGTTAAGAGATTAAGAGATTAAGGGTTAAGAAGGTTATTTTGGATAGGAGACCTTAGCGTGACCACTACCCAGGGCAGTTTCTTGTTTTCACGGACTGCTCAGTTAGATTTAGGCATTAACACTAATTGGCTAAGGTTAGAGATTTGTCATGGTTTGGGACAATTGTGAATTGAAAAGCACGACCTAGCTCATTTTTGATTCAAAATTATAAACTATGAACTAAAATGAATGAAACGTAGTACATAATACTCCAGTCATGTGAAAAAACAAAACAAAAGCCTTTTCACAGGACTCTATGAAAAGCTAAGTAAAAGCTTACTGAATCTATAACAGTTAAAAGGGAAAGTAGCAGCCAGTTTCTGCTAATCAAAGCAAGAGGTAAGTACAGTATGTGTATCATCTGGCCTGTGTAAGCACTTAGAGTTGATCTGATCACACATGATCTGTGCTTGTGGAGCATCAGTGGCCTGTGGGATAAAACAACACTGTGGTGTCATCATGTTTTAAATCTCTCTCTTCTGCTTTGCTAATTGGTAAAAGCCACAACCCGTACTACAAGACAAGCACAGCATCGTCAGGCCCACAGGGACTGCATGTGTATGTATGATTGGAGGTGGGAAGCTGCTTAGATATTCAGGAGTGGCTCTGCATGGGCTGAGAATTATTATGACTTTTCAGATTTAAAACACGCATGGAATCCACAATTACTGTGGAAACGCAGGTACGCTTCGTCAAGTCAGTGGTTATGGTTTATTATATAAAAAATAGATGTAACCACCACCCTTTAATTAAATTACATTCAGTTTTATTTATATCCAACTTAGAACAATCAGATGATCTTCTGTGAGGGAGCACTTGGCAATGGTGGGAAGGAAGAACTCCCTTTTCACCATTTCCATAAACTCACAAAAACAAACCAAAACCTTGAACATGAAAACTAGGACTAGACTGGTCTCAAGCAACTAAAGACTAAGAAACATAAACGAGGACAACGAACCAGGAACTATGAACTAGAATTTCCTCAGGAACCCAAAGGGAGAAAACACAGCATGGTGAGGGGTATGATGCGACAACTAACAGAGAGAAACAGAGGGCCTAAAAACACAAACAGAACAACAAGAGGGAGGGGAACAGGTGGAAACACACCTGGGACAAATCAGACCTAACGAGACAAGGGGAAGCAGAATCAGACACCCTGCACACGGGACAGGGACTATCAAAATAAAACAGGAAGCATACGACAGGCACAGAGGCACGGACTAGACACTGAACAGAGGAAACACAGAGCACAGAAACATGAGTCACAAACTGCAACATGAGACCCGACTGACTGGGAAATAAACATGACAGAACTAAACCTACACTAAACATGAGGGCACAGGAGCCGAAACCTAAGAACTATAGATCACATGACAAAGAAGAAGTAGAGAGCTAGAAATACAAAACAGAAACCAAACCAAAACATCATCATCATCATCATAAAGCATAAAGAAATCGAAGATCAATAATAGTACAAAACTCAAAACACTGGGTCACCAACCGAGGACCATGACAACTGGTTGGGGGGTAAGAGAAGAAGAAAAAGAAAGTGTGAGAGATTGGTACAAAGCACAAATTATTTGAGAGAGACAAGACAAAAGTTTACCAACTGGTAAGAATTTATAATCAGTGTTAAAATGTATTCCAGTACAGATTACAGAATACATGCCCCAAAATGTATTTTGTAACGTATTCCGTTACGTTACTCAATGAGAGTAATGTATTCTGAATACTTTGGATTACTTAATATATTATCAAACTACAACTACATGAATGTACTATTGCTGTGTGATTTATTATTATTACTGAAGGCTACTCGCCATACCAATACAAACTAGATTTTTAAATCTTAATATAAAATGAGTAACAGTAGGGTGGACTTTCGGTAAGGCTTCACTTTTTCAGTGATCTTGTATAGAAAACTATTCCGCGCGTATATAAAGCAGGCCTGCAGCTGCGAACCGTAGTAAAGTGACCTCTGACTAATACGTCGGGTTCCATGTCGGGCTCGTAGCTGAAAACTAGCTTTTGCTGTCTGAGTCAACTTTGCTAGCAAGAGACAGAGAGAGGCGTTGAAAGGCTGCTCCAATGGAACTTATTGTTTCAGAGAAAAACACGAACACAGTGTACAGTTGAGTCTTATTAGCTTACTTACACCTGGGCTACGCTGCCCATGAGGCTACATTCTTTAGGGCAATGCCTGTAATACTCTACTCATATTGCCTTCATATTAAATAATTTTTTGAACAAAATTTTTTTTAAAATATTTCTTCACGTCATTATGCGGGCTGCAGGTAGAGGTGACATGGGTCGCAAGATTGAGACACAGACATTAGAGCCTCTTAATGAGTGTGTGTGTTTTGTTTGGGTTTCCAACGGCGTGGAATTACCAGAAATAGAGAGGGCATAGCCTAACATATGAAGCAGGAAAAGACAGCAGTGTAATCCCTTTGTTTCAACAAAGTAACTGTATTCTGAATACCACCTTTTTAAATGGTAACTGTAATGGAATACAGTTACTCATATTTTGTATTAAAAATACGTAACACCAGGACATGTATTGTGTTACACCCCAACACCGTTTATAATAATTAAACACTATTAAGCATTAGTAAGGTATTAGTTAATACTTATTTAATCAAGTAAGTATTACATATTAGTATGTGATTTTTGAACATATATGTAAAAATGGTTTAGTCTTGCTTTACAAGTTCATACAGCATATAATTGTTTACAGTTTATAGTTTCTAAATAAAGTATGACATCAAGCCCAAACAAGTTATTTAGGCACTGTTAATGGTCCATAGTATAATTCAGAAAGTAAATGATTAACATCTTATTGTATAAAAATTATGAAATGAGCTAGTTGTTTTTGAATGTGTTAACAGAAGCTTCACACTACTTATTTCACATTGTAAATTATGGTTAATTCAGGTTGTTACTTTACAAAGGACTTTGTGCAACCTTATCTAAAGTGTAGACCCTGTGTGACTTACAAAAAATATAAATGAAACTGAAAGGGCAGCAGGACCTTGAGACTCAGCTATCTAACAGTCAGAAAAAGGAAACAGACAAAACATAAAGTTATACAAAACATACAAATATTTATTGCGGGAGGCAAATATAACTCACTTAATATTTTCAGAATACTGAAATGTAAGTAGGACCAGTGTCGGAGTTCATAGGAGGGGTTAAGAGCAAAAGAGACACACTGAGCAGCTAGAGTCACTGAAGATTTTAACTTGGGTATTGAAACTTCTTCATTTAAAATAAAACATGAATACGTTTATCATAAAGGAATGGGTAATATTTCACATGGCTTGTTTGTACTTGATGCAATACTTTATTTCGAAATTGTTTGAAAAATTAAAAATCCATTATTTTGATCTTTATTTATATGATTATTAAACAAGACTAAAACATTCAAATTGATTCTTATAAAAAGTTTTAACTAATACCCTTCTAATGCTTAACAGTGTGTAGTTATTATAAAATATTTTCTCCCAAATGCAATAAATACATATAAACAAAAGTGAGTAGCAAAGAAATGCTTCATGTCGAAGCACCCGGCAGCCTCACCTGATCCACCCTAACTATAAGCTCTATCAAAGATCACAGTTTTTAAGCCAAGTCTTAAAAGTAGAGAAGTAGAGGTGTAAAGACAGTAAAGGTGTCTGTTCTGAATCCAAACCCGCACTCTGAGAGTGAAGTCCTCTGTAGAGATTAGAGATGGCACGATACCACTTTTTTATGTCCGATACCGATATCATAAATTTGGATATCTGCTGATACCGATATGAATCCGATATAGTGTGTTTTTTAATCAATAAAACAGTTTTTTAAATATATTGCTGCATTTTGTATAAGTTCATACTCAAGTTTAAATAAACAACAACACTAAAGCTATTCTGTTATACCTGTATGTAAAAAATACACTGCACCCAAAATATTTCATAGTTCAGCAATACTGATCAATCTAATAAACTTAAACCTACTCAATCCTTTCAATTTTGATATTTTAAAGAGTACTTAGCAGAAATATTAAGCAACCTAACTAATAGGGTTGCAAACTCCCAGAAAAAAAAAATAGGGAACCACCCTCCACCTCATGATGCTTAATCGACGTAATCAACTTTAATTTGATGCAGTGTGAAAAAAAATGCACAGAAATAAATTATTTTTCAAGAATAATTAAATAGATTCAACACCTTTCTTCAACAGAATTGCAGACTGCACGTATGGTACCTTCCCAAAGGAAAAAGTAGTATAGCTTACTAGGGTATATTAAACTTACAGTTACTATATACAGTAATGGACTTCTATATATTTTACATAATATTAAAACTTTGGGTGTAAGATTCAGATAATTATTTATTAAAAGCTCAACATTTTAAATGAGAATAAGAAAGAAAAGTATATCTTTGTGACCCCTTTTCCCTGTTCTCGCGACAGAAAAGCCGATCAGCTGATCATTAATCAGTTTCACCATTGAAGTAGCAGCAAGAAGAGGCAGTCGCTCCATATATAGGTTGTTAAGCTTAACGTGGGAATGCTTTACAAACATTCAGAGATGAACTTACACACTTTACTTCTCTCTGGGATAACTTCATCGGAGATGAAATGCCGGTTTGGTAGCGAGGCTACAAATACACACAGCTGCTCTATCACGTGAGCACACTGCTCCGACGTGCTACGGTTATGAGCCAAGTTACGCCGTGTCGCAAGTTTTGTGAGGTGCTTTTTTGATATTTAATGGATAGGATTACATTTTTTATTTCTCTCCGATATCCGATCCAGTAATTTACCTCAGTATCGGACCGATACCGATACGTAATATCGGATCGGTCCATCTCTGCTACTACTGCACATTCACCCAATGTATATACTATATATATATATATATATATATTCCTCTACCCCCCCCCCCCCCCCCCCATTTTTGCACATGTCGAGGAGCGTGTCAGGCTACATTTCACTGTGTGTTATACTTGTACAACTATGCATGTGACAAATAAAGAGCCTTGAACCTTGAACCTCTAGTAGAGATAGGTAAATACCAAAGCATTTTTAAGATATGATGGAGCTTTATTATTCAAGACTTTGCACATGAGAAGAAGGGTTTAAAATTCAGTTTTAAATTTGACATGCAGCCACTGAACTTTGAGGTTTCAAAATGAGATCTCATAGTGTTAGATACTGTTGTATGTTTGGCAGACAGAAGAGACCGTATTTGAATAAGAGGATGGAATGTTACATCATTAGCTTAACACTAGCAAGGTGCATCAGTTCACACATGTACGTGTGTATTGCAGAGACACAAATACCAGCCATGTGTTATCCAAATAAAAGCACTGACTTTTCTCAATTAACCGCACAGTAAGCAGTATTGTCATTTTAACTACATTTAAATCTTCCATGAGGCACCAACACCGCAAACATATTTCTGGTGTCAGTGCTAAGTGAACTGCTGCCAGCTACAGCTGCACATGTTGACCTGCTTTTAGAATCAGCCTCAAATGACACTTTGAACACTTATGTGCTGTTTTTAAGTTTTAAACCCTGAAAATTGCCACTCAGCCATTATCTGTCACATTCCGTTTAGAAAGTAAATTTTGCCATTTTTCTTTTACATCTGTTAATGTGTGTGGTAAGTGACGATGTTACATCTGAATGTAATGGCAGTGCTTTTGTTACTTCCCAGCACTTTCTCTGTTTGCTTTTGCTCAACCTTATCCAGTTCACAACTCCTGACAGCATGCTCAAGGTGGACAAGGTCAATGGTCTCAAGTGAATCTAAACAACAATTTTAACTTTAAACTGTCCCCTCTGCGAATCCTGCAATGTCCGTCTGGCAGTCATCTTGTGCCCTGAGCCGCCAGTGTCTCTCTGACAGGTTCAGTAGCTGCCTGGCAGTGGGTCATGTCTGAACACACGGGGCGCATCTTGTCAGGAACCTGATGGCTCTACACTGGCGCTGCTTATCTCATAGGTGGCCTCACTGGTGGCACTGTGGCAGGTGAAAGAGGAGTGAAAGGAAGGAGAAAAGGGAAGGGAAGGAGAGTCAATAGGGCATGGTAGTGTGCAGTGGAGAAAGGGGAGGGGGTTAATATACAGGGTGGACCATTTATATGGATACACCGTAATAAAATGGGAATGGTTGGTGATATTAAAGTCCTGTTTGTGGCACATTAGTATATGTGAGGGGACAAACTCCTCAAGATAGGTGGTGACCATGGTGGCCATTTAGAAGTCGGCCATCTTGGATACAACTTTTGTTTTTTCAATAGGAAGAGGGCCATGTGACACGTCAAACTTATTGGTAATGTCACAAGAAAAACAATGGTGTGCTTGGTTTCAACGTAACTTTATTCTTTCATGAGTTATTTACAAGTTTCTCTTTGTTCACAGCCATTGACATGTCGAAGAGGTTAACACGTGAGGAGCGGATCGAAATTGTGTTGATATCTGGTGAACGCAGTAACCGGGTCATTGCAGCAGATTTCAATGCAAGACACCCTACAAGACCACCCATCTCCCATGCTACAGTTAGCAAATTGCTTGCTAAGTTTTGTGAAACTGGTTCAGTGTTGGATTTACCAAAATGTGGACGCAAGAAAACTGTCACTAATGAAGAAACATCAGTGGCTGTCCTAGCTTCATTCAGCAAGAGCCCACAGCGTAGCACTCGCCGTATGTCACTGGAGAGTGGCATTAGTCGAACATCCCTTTGGCAGATATTAGCTACTCACAAATGGCACCCTTACAAACTCCAGCTACTGCAGCATCTCAACGAGGATGACCCAGATCGGCGCACAGAATTTGCAGAATGGGCAAAACAAAAATTGGAACAGGATCCTCAGTTCATGCAGAAGATTTTGTTCAGTGATGAGGCCAACTTTTATGTGAATGGTGAAGTTAACAAACAAAACCATTGCTATTGGTCTGACACTAACCCACATTGGATGGATCCCTCCAAGACTGTTGAAACAACAAAAGTGATGGTTTGGTGTGGTATATGGGGTACAACAATAGTGGCTCCATTCTTCATCAATGGAAACCTCAAGGCCACTGGATATTTGAAATTGCCACATGATGATGTGTTTCCCTCTTTATGCACTGAAGCTGGCACGTTCCCTGAGTTTTTCCAGCAAGATGGTGCACCACCACATTATGGGTGCCAGGTCCGAGCATTCCTAGATGAACAGTTTCCTGGAAAGTGGATTGGTTGTCGTGGGCCAGTTGAATGGCCCCCAAGGTCTCCCAATTTGACCCCCTTAGACTTTTATCTTTGGGGTCATCTGAAAGCAATTGTCTATGGTGTGAAGATACGAGATGTGCAGCACCTGAAACTACGGATACTGGATGCCTGTGCTGGCATTTTTCCTGCAGTGTTGCTATCAGTGTGTGAAGAGTGGGAGAAGAGGGTTGCATTGACAATGGGCAGCACATTGAACACATTTTAGAAGTGGTCAGAAACTTATAAATAACTCATGAAAGAATAAAGTTACGTTGAAACCAAGCACACCATTGTTTTTCTTGTGACATTACCAATAAGTTTGATGTGTCACATGGCCCTCTTCCTATTGAAAAAACAAAAATTGTATCCAAGATGGCCGACTTCTAAATGACCACCATGGTCACCACCCATCTTGAGGAGTTTGCCCCCTCACATATACTAATGTGCCACAAACAGGACTTTAATATCACCAACCATTCCCACTTTATTACGGTGTATCCATATAAATGGCCCGGAGAATGAGGACAGAACAAAGAAAAGCAAGAGCAGACTTTCAAAAGATTTCAAGGCCGGATGGAAAATGTATCTTTAAGTATGCAAAATAAAGGGAGTAGAGATGTAAGAAAGAATAAATTGCACAGTAATACAGTGGGGAAAAGGGAAGGAAAGCACGAGTGCAGAGGCAATGAAACTGGTGAAAGAAAGAATAAGGCAAAAGCTATATTGTGATGACAGTGATGCCACTTATTTATGTAAAACAAGAAATCGATAACCTTAAACTATAGCGAAATGTTGATGACTCTGAGCAAACTTGACTTAAAAAGCATTGTGCGATGGAAGATCTTAACATCGAGCGGAGACTGAACACAGATAAGAAAACGGAGAAAGGACATGCTGATAAACCTCCTTTGGGTCCTCTGAATGAAAGGACTGGTGGAAGAGGAGGAGGCAGCTGAACAAGCAAAGCAGAGGTGAAGACAGTTGAGCCACTTTAGCATTCAGACATCAGAGATACAAGACTGATAAAGCGGAGAGATACAAATAGGTCAGATTTAACTGTTGCCACCAAGGCTGATGCTCATCTCACTTTTGTTCTCTCCATTCAGAAAGAAAATTGCACTTTAACAGATGCAGAACAGCACCACCTTTACATTTTCATAAATACAGGCTGTGTATATGTGTAAAATGTCTGAACAGTGGATGTCCAGCAAATATATGTACAAATAAAGCATCAGAGAACGGAGGCCAAAACTATCAAAGCAAGCACAAAAACTTTTAAGCTGGTTTGTGTGCCGTGTAGCTGTGTGTGTGTGTGTGTGTGTGTGTGTGTGTGTGTGTGTGTGTGTGTGTGTGTGTGTGTGTGTGTGTGTCCATAAAGCAGGTACACAGGCATAGACATCACAGGTGACCTTTTAAAGCCGGACGGTGTGACTTTAATATCTCACCTGCAAGTCTTCTTCCCTCCTCACTGGCCTCCTCATCTCTCCCCTCTTTTCTATAATAGAAGCAATTACCTCTCATCTTCTCATCTTATCTAGACCCTCCTCCTCCCATTCTCCTTTTTTCTCCCTTTTTCTGTCATTTCATTTTTTAGCAGTCTCCTTTTCTTCCACCACACCCCTTAACTGTCAAAAGCCTCCTTTTGTCTAAAAAATGAAGTCGATTTTCTTAAAAGCTGACAGGGAGGTTCTGATGATGATTTGGCAGCGTGTCATTGCAACTAATGGCGTTTGGAGTTCCCAGCTTCACTGAACTACATTATAAAGTGTTTGATCTATACTCACCCTTCTTAGCACTCCTCTTCTTTTTTTCACCACAGAGATCTCTGACAGGCGTAGAAATGAGACGGAAGCCTCTAAGAGACTTTTCAATCTCTTCTGAAAGGAAATTGGAGCACAAGGGCAGGCAGGTTAGTGGGAATGGACAAAATCTCATATATTTCAGGAGTTTTCATAAGTTTTTTCATGACAGAATAGTAGTTTTAATATTTAAACTCCTCGATTGAGGTATTACGGTTCTGAACTGCATTAGAGCGTTGACACAGCTTCCCTTGTGCGAGTGATATTGGTCTTCAAAGCAGTGAATACATTTAAACCTGAAACCTTTTCCTGTGTTGAAGTGGGGCTTTGGCTATAGCCAGGTATCTGATTATGGCGCTTCTTGTCAAGAAAAGAAGAAAAAGGCAAATGCGATTGTGGGTCTCGTGTCCTATCTGTATGCGCTAATTGTTGAGGCATTGTGTCAGCGCGCAACGGCGCAAACAGTAACAGAACAATGTTTGATTGAGCGAGATAGAAAGAAGGGAAGAGGAGCTTTTCAAGCTTTTCACATGTGTTAACCTATCGTGGTGTAATGAGTGTGTGCCATCTGTTTCTCCACCTCTATTAAAAACTCCTTCAGCGAAACCACAATCACATTACATACAAACACACTCTCCTGGTACCCGTAATTGCTGTGTGGGTAGCCACCTTTGACATCCTCAATCAGAGGACCTTCATGCTCACGCACACAGATGCATAGCGCTCACAGAGACACCCAAGTCCTTAAATACACACAAGAAAGCACAGATAGAAAATTGCAAGTAATTTAATGAGAATAAGATCCATTTCATACAGTTCAAAATCTCTCCTCTGTAAGGTTGTGCAAAAAGTGGATGGTGCGAAAGCAATCATCGACAGCGTGTTTGGGGAGCTGTGAGTGTTGGATCAAGCTAATGAAGTTAAGAAAAGAGGTTTGAGGAAGTGTAGGCGGATGTCTTGCTAGCAATCTTAATAAACATCACATGCACTTTTAATTAACTACATTCTCATGTGACGACAAGGTACTAACAAGACCAACGACACTCAATCATGCCTGAGGAAATGTGTTTGAATCCGTGTGTGTCTGTCTCTGTATGTCTGTGTGTGTGTATGTACGTGGGTGAACACGTGGAGGAGTATTCGCCTGCTAGTGTGTGGACGTGTCCCTGCGTTGGTGCACTGCACCTCCCCCTCTTCATGCTCAGTGCCTGTGTGTTAAGAATTAGCGGAGACTCATAATTGCATGAAAACTAATTTCATCTCTGAAACCCCTATTTAATGGCAGTGATTTTATTGCCACATCCTCTGTGGCTATAAATTATGTGAATTACTGTTCTTTTCACTTATAAGTACATGCAAAAATTAAGCTTCTCAGTGGATAATAGATACAGTTTGAATAATGGTGTCTTGTAATGTGCTATAGACTATCTTCCATGCAAGAATAGACTGTGCAAAACAACTTTTAACAGCAGCTTATATACTTAAGCAGAACCTGTTTTGTTTTTTTATTATTATCTGTGATTACATTTTGGTGTTTATTTGAAAGCCTGATATTTGTGGCATCAGATCAAATCAAAGCTTCCACTGATCATAACACTGGAGAGGGTTAGAGGGCACAATAATAATTCCCAGAACAACAAGTCATGATAAAGAATCCTTCACATATCATTCCCACTCATTATTACAGGAACTGCCAGCAGATCAAGTCAGAGGAATTGACTTTATCAGAGCTCATATTCACAATTCAAACTTACCAATGACAAGAACAGATTTAAATAGAGCTGACATATAACAGTTTTTTTCACACTAGAACTGTTGATAATTATTTATTTGGCAGTTGTATTGCAGAAATATATTTTTTTAAAACTGTCAGTACATAAGCCTGTAGGTGAGCTGGTAACTGTCAGAATTTTGTTCAAATACTGGCTGTCATATCAGATTTATAGTCAGGGCTGTTAATCGGATATCTAGTTTTGATCTTGTCATTCTCTTTATTTAATTCTTAGGAAAAAATAATGCACACTGCCTGATTAATTCTGTCAACACTCATCTCATTAGAGTTATATATTGATAATGAGATTTTCAAGTTTTCCTCCTTTCATCTGCTGCCCATCGCCACATTTGCTACACACAGAAGCATCAGTGTTAATGCTGTCCCTGTTTAGAAAATCCAGCTTACCCAAAATGCAGGTCTGTTTGTTTGTCTGAAGGGGAATAAAGTTCTCAAGTTCTTTCCTCTCAGAAGAGTTTTGTTCGAGTGACATGTTGTTGACAGAGATGCTGAGCCGCATTTGAATTGTTGTAACTTAATGTCTTGCCCCCTGCTGGCTGCCCGTGTGTGCGTGTAAGTGTGTGTGTTTTGGAGAAAGGGAAGATTCTTTTGAGAAATGAAAGCCTATCTGGAACAACCCTGACATATTACAAAACAATAATATGATAAACTTTTCAGATTGGAGTGGTAAAGGAATCAAATATTTAGAACATATACTAGAAGGAACAGAATTTATTTCATTTGACCAACTAGTTACACAATATGGGATCAACAAGAAAAGATTTTTAGAATATCAACAAATTAAATCCATAATGAAAAAGAAATTTAAACCGGGTCAAGTTGAACTATAAACACCACCAAGTGTGGTTCAATTTCTTACTCTTAAAACCCCCAAATTACTATCCAAAATATACAGAATGCTTTCTAGAACAGATGAATCAATATCACTTCCTATTGCAAAATGGGAAGCGGATTTATCAGTCAGCTTAGACCAAAACTTCTGGTCTCAGATTTGCTTAAAAACCTTTCATCTAATTAGAAATCCCAGTCTTCAATTAATTCAATACAAAATATTACATAGAGTGCACTATACAGGTCATCGGATGTTCAAGATGGGCTTTACGTCTACCAACAACTGCTCACACTGCCAAACCAATTCACCGGACAATTATATCCACGCTCTTTGGTTCTGTCCACCAGTTCAGACGTTTTGGCGCGAGATATGTGAGGACTTATCGAAGTGTCTGAAATGTAACATTCCAACTTCCCCCTTAGTGTGTTTGTTGGGCAGCTTAGATAATGTCACTTCAGAAAAGAATATCGCCCATATGGTTTTCACTGCCCTATGCATAGCCAAGAAAACAGTCCTCATGAACTGGAAAAATAAAAACAATCTTAACTCTAACCAATATAGAAATTATCTATTAGATTACATTAGTCTTGATACAGCCTCTGACACCACATCAGATCAATTGTCCGGTTAGGGGCTCTGTTGGCTCTCAGGTGACTGTTTCCTCGTGGCTGTGTGCAGCGGGGCTAGGGGAGGGTCTGTGCTGACGGACGTGGGTTACTGACCTGGTAGCCTGGCTGCCCCTGGGTGGATCCGGGATGGGCGTGAGGTTCTGGGGGCGCTCCGTCTCTGGGCTGGGGCCCTGGCCGGGCCTCGGGGGCTTGGGTCCTGGTTGGTGTGTTGCCGGGGTTGTGGGTGGGTGGGTGCATGGGCGCCCAGCCCTGGTGCAGGGTGCTGCCGATGCGTCGAGCCACGTGGGGGCTCTTCAACTGGTGGGGGAGATTGTCACATCTTGCAGGAGCTTTCCGCCCTTCAGGAACTCTCTCTGCAGGAGGGGGAGATACAGGAGAGGTGGAGGAAGATCTCAGCCTGAGCGTCTATTGTCTTATGTAGTCTGGAAGATCAGTGGATGGTGGGGTGGGTGCAGTTTTCTCTGTGGTGGGGTTGGGTGGACTGTCCCGGGCTCTGTGGGGCCGGGGGGCGCTGCTGCACTGGGCCCCGGTCTGGAAGGGCCTGGGGCCCCTTTCCCTGGCGGGTTGCGGAGTATGGGGGTGCCTACTGGGGTCAGCGGGGGAGCTGGCCCCAGGGAGGGGTAACTTGCCCCTCCCTTCCTTCCCTCCCCATCTCCAGCTGCCTTCCTCTTCCCGCTCCACCACAACCACCCACACATGCAGGGCCTTGGAGTGGGGGTATGTCACCAGGGTGCAGAGGAGGCTACCCCGGAGTCGGGGCGGTCTGCCTCCCCCCACTGCAGGGAAAAGGGTAACACCACCTGGGTCTGGGTGGGTGCAGTTCCCCCCTACAGGGGCAAGGGTACCTAGACCCGGTTCGTAGAGTACGCTTGGGGAGTGTGATCGTGTGTACAGCGTCTCTTTATGTTTGTCTCCACGTTGGTTGAGTGTGGAGTAAGTGCATATGAGAGCATGAGGGTGGGAATGGATGTTTGTATCTGTGTGTGCCTGTATGTCTGTGTCTATATGTCAGGTTGGGTGTCAGACGCCACCTCTCTGGGGACATCTCAGGCCCTCCAAGGTTTGGAGGCCTATCTCCCCCCACCACCACTTCCCCTGCCAGTGGCGGACTCCCTCAGACATCGGTGCGTTGGTGGTTCTTTGTGTCCGGGGATGGGCGTCCAGGTACACACCGGCTCACTCCTTGGCGGCCGCTTATCGGGGCCTGGAGCCTGGGGCTCGCTCGGGCCACTTCGGAGGTGGGGTGCCCCCGGCCTCTCAGTCTGGGGCTCGGTCACTCAGGCACAGCTGGCTGCCGGCGGAGCTCACGGGCGCGTCACTGCAACCCCCCCTGGCTTCTGCTCCGCGGCTGCTGAGTGAGCCCTCATCTGGGACTCTCCTCAGCTCTTTCTGGGACAGTGGCGCGGCTGCCCCTCTGTTGGTCTTCCTTGGTCTCTTGTGTTCTGGGGGCCTCTGGATGTCTGGAGTTTTGATCTCCTCCATACCTGCTTCATGCCCTGGAGGACGGGGCAGTGGCCCCCCCACACCCTCTAGCAGATCATTACATGAAGGAACCTTTTAAAAAAACAAGCGCGTCCATGCTCACAGGTGTACACACGGGTGATAACACACACAAACTACACCCTTTTTGGCTCCTACCTCAAAGCACACTGTGTTCTGTTGATCTTATGTGCTGCACAATAATGTTTAATATTTAGTATTTACTGTCATATTCCCATATATCATTGTGATGTTGTTTATTCTATTACTCTTGTTCTCTTCTGCTTGTTTTCTTTTTTCTTTCTCAACAGGTGATCCAGGTGATTGATATATGCATTTTCTTTTTCTTTTTTTTCTTCTGCCCGTTCTGTTGGTTTTTGTCTTTTGCCCTTCTCCCCCGTCCCTCTTCTCAGCTGTTTCTCTTTCCCTCTTTCTTTCTCCCCTTCTTTCCCCCAGTCAAGTCTGTCCCATATTCAGCAAGTGAAAATAAAATAAACAATAAAAGGTGAATCAAATGGACCATTATGGCAAGGCTGGGATGGTCAATTTGGTAAAGTAAATCCGTTGGGCATCTTTCTTTGCCTTTAGACAATAATTCTGATGGCAAAAGAGCCAAACGGGACAGGCAAAAAAAAAAAAAAAAAGAGAAAATGAAAGCCATGCAGAAAGAAAAAGGTTCACAAACCCACATCATATCAAAAATATCATATGAATTATATAATTTGTATAATATGAGTTGATATTTAGCATCATCACTCCATGCAAGAATACATTAGGCTCATCGCAGCGGCTAATTAGTCACTAAAATAATATAGTTTGCTTTGAGAAGACAGCCTTGTTTTATTAAATGTTATGTAACATGACAAGATGATTATTAGTACACAGATGAAAGCTTAATGGCAATAAACGAGGTTGAGCAATAGCATAAACTATAAAACAGGACTATAGTAGCAGGCAGATATACTTTAGGGCTTTTCACTCTGTTTTCTAGAAAATGTCTTGATTTTGTATGGCCATCTGTATAAAAGAGCTCTGAGTGATCAGGTAGAGTAGAAAATCACCATATAAGAACATCTGTGAAGTCATCCAGGTCATCGTGGTCAAAGGAGCTTGGAAAGAAAAGCGTCTGGACTTCTTTAAGTTGCTTGAAGATGTTTCACCTCTCATCCGAGAAGCTTCTTCAGTTCTAAGGTCAAATGGTGGAGAGTCCCAGATTTAAACCTAGTGGGAGTTTCCTCCCAAAGAGTGACAAAAGGACCCCTGATGATCCTCTACCTAATCACATGAGCCTAGGTGTGAAAACGGGTGTAGGTCACAATCAGCCAGGGTTTCAGGTGAGCTCATTGTGTAACCTAGCCCCACCCTATCATGTGATTTCCTGAGGTCAGATGGCCCAGGGTGTGAGTGGGCGTTAAGGCGTCTGGGGAGGGAACTCAAAACTGGATTATAGATGGCAGACAGTTGGTGCCGTAAGCCACCGCCTCTGTTCAAAGATAGTGGCTCACAGTGGACATAGATGGCTTCTTTCACTCCTCTTTCAAACATCTGTCCTCTAGGTCCAAAATGTGAACATTGGCATCCTCGAACGAGTGACCTTTGTCCTTTAGATGCAGATGGACTGCTGAGTCTTGTCCCGTGGAGGTGGCTCTTCTATGTTGTGCCATAGGGCTTTGGAGCGTGATGTCACTCGGGGGTGGGCGTGGAAAGGATTTTGGTCCGATCCGCCATTTTGGGGGTCTAGCGCAAGTGAAAAGGGAGCGAAGGCACACACAACAGCCATGGTTCGTATTTGCTGTGTGGTCGGCTGCAATGTTCGATCACACGACCGGCAAGAGAATAAGTTTGAAAATGGTTTATCTTTTCATTCTTTCCCAACCTGGAAGCAACACAAGCAGCTCGTGTATCGATGTTAGCAAACGAAGGCGTCTAGCCTGGAGAGCAGCTGTGAGACGAGCTGACATGCAGTTCTCTTCCATCTCCAAATATCTTTTGGTGCTCCAGACATTTTCATTCCGGTAAGTTCTAAATATGTTCATATCATTCTTTATAGCCTATTAGTTTTATTTTCTATGCGCTCTGAGCTCATAGGAAATTAGAACATACATCCTACTGAGTGATTTTGCAGAACTACCTTCTATCTATAGAGATGCTAATTATTTGGCATTATTGCAGCAAACCAGTCTATGAAATGGATGAAACATCGTGACTGGGTTCCAGTGCTACACAAGGGACCTGCTGCAAACATACCACCATGCCAATCAGATTATTTCTTCCATGTGAGGGTGAAGAGGTGACCCTCCTGGATAAGATGGTGAAGGTTTGCTGCCGTTTTGATGAACAGTGTGATAATAAAACCAGGGAAAAATGAAACCTGCTCCTGTTAAATATTCTTAAGTATTGTGCTGTTAAAATTGCTGTATTTTTTCAAAAGATACAGTAAATAATGTTAGTAGTGGGTGATGTCATGTAAACACTCATGATTTTGTGTAAACATTTTGTCATTTGTAAACTATAAATGACATGGATTCTACATTGTAAATGATGTGATGCTCTATAAGGTGGTTTCAATAAAAAATAAAAAAAAGAGGCAAAAATTAGTTTGTTTCTTTATTCAACTCTTGAACAGTGGTACTCAGTCAGTATATATTCAGTAAATGCAAATTATTTACATGGCAGTGCACTACAGGCATAAATCTAGACCCCTAGATAAAACATTATGGGTCATTCCCACAACCCACAGCTTTACTGTGTTCCAGCAAAGTATCCAATAGCAGTGACAACTCCTCCGCAGTAGCAGGTGGGATTTTTCTGTTTTGAGGACGGCTCCTTTTACCTGTCACTACAGATGGTCTGTTTATGTTTTGATCAAGAGCCTTTTTTTTGGGCAGCTGAAGTGACCATGGCTGCAATGCTGGTTCATTCAGTCTTTGAGAGTGCAGGACCTGAAACACACACAGACAAAGTTCATTTAAAGACAAGAACTAATGAGCCAAGGCCGACGTAAATGTGTTTAATCTACTTTATCATAAATGTAACAAAGTGTTTAGAAAGTTAGCACATACATGTCATTTTTCATTTCTTTATGTGTCCATCTGCATGTTATAGTGTAAATCTGCCTGTTCTCTGTCAGAAACCTGCCTGCAGAAAATTAACCTAAAGTATGTAATGCAAGGATGTAATCACTTTAGAGATGGAGAAAGCATAAAGTGACAATTATGAATCACTTAATATGATAAGGAGATTCTGCAGGTCATTGATCAATATATAAAATTAAAATAAAATGTATTTTTAGTGACACAGGATACAAACATGGAAGCAAGATGTTTAATTAGGATTATTTATAATAAATATGAATAAATTAGTGCAATTTCTTTAACCATAAAGAATAACAATCCTTCAGGACAATGTCACATCAATGCACTGAACTCATTATGTTATCCACCTAACAGCCTCCACGTGTTCTCACTGTAATTTCCCCTCATGAATGAATTTATGCTGCACTAATTTGAATGTTTGCAGGGAAATCAAACGCATTTCACTCGCAGTACTCGAGCTGACTTACCTTTGCTTGAATGATGACTTGTACGCGCTGACTCCACAGACAAGGTACGAGAATATGTCAGGCTACATCAATAGCGGTTGGTCTTCAGGGTTTCTACTCCACGGCCGTATTTCATATGGGTCCACATTTCCAATGCACGCTATTTTCTGCAAGTACCGCTGCTTCGCCTCTGAATGAAATCAGTCTCTATACAGTTCATTCTCTTTTGAGCTGCTTTTAAGCATCTTTCTTGTAGTCGTCGTTCCAACACAGTGTGTTTGGTTTGATTCGTAGACCCCGAAAATGGCGCTGCGCTCCCATAATGCATTGCGGCGTGACGTCAACTCCAAAGCCCTATACGCTTGTGAAGTGGCTGTTTGGTCTCTCCAATTTAGAGGTCTGGGCATTCCTCGCTACACTGTACAGCATACACCACATTGTTAAGTTTGTGTTTTGGAGTTTTGTCTTTCGGGTGAACCATATAAGAACCCGCCCATTTCCATTCACCATTTACCACTTGCCCAGTGAGATATGCTGAAAGTCTGATTTTGGATGTAACAGGATGAAATAACTATATCTGAGTGTAGCAGTGGCTACAGGTAAGTTAAAGGTTGCAATATAAGTGCATGGTTTGTGTATTTGCCAGTGAATTGATGTGTTTTGTGGTTGTTATTATTAGAAACTTTCTGTAACAGATTTAAATTTTCCAGTGAAATAATTGTTCACTACCAGGGTTGTGGTGTCTTTTCAGTTTTTACTTGTAAGCAAGGATTATAGTTTTCTAACTTTTCTAAGTAAACAATCCCCACGTAAACAGTCATTCACAATATATCAGTCCCAATACTTGTAGCATGTGAAACATAGCTTATATTACCTTACCCATTCAAGCAGAGGACAGACTCTTAGAAACAAGTTGGTCCCAAGCCATTCATTTTGCTTGCGGCTGTTATGAATTAGACTTGTTTGTTGGTGCTACCATCTGATGTAGTGATACACAGGGGAGCTCTTTTAGCTTTCTGAAGGTAGCTAATGCAAATAACACAAGACGCTAGATAAACCTCCGGTAAAAAAACCACATCACCACTTCTACCATCTTTAAAATGTACAGCAAAACAGAGATTAAAGGTGTTTTTGGAGAACTTGGAGACCTCCAGACACAACACTCACTATAATTTAGTATTTAGCAATAATACCTGAACTTAATAAGGACTCTAGGAGCTCAACAGATGTTGCAGCGGGGATATGGCATCTCTTCTTGAGTGTATGAGGATTTTGGGTGCTATGAAGACTTTCACTAGGATTAGGCACCCTAAAAACAAGTTTTAAAAAAAAAGCAATTTTACACAATTTTATAGCTAGGTTATATTCTGACTAGTACTTTCAAATAATAATATAAGTAAAGATTTTAACAGATCAGCTTTCAAGTCTCACATCAGTACGTCAGTGATTTGACTGTGACATTGTTGCTTTTTGTTATGACAGAATGATTAATTTGCTATCTGTAAAGAAAGGTCATTATCTCACATATATGCCACATTAATATTCATAGGAAATGGTTTCACAGCCAATTGAAGATTTACATTTAGACAAATCACCTGAACATAATTTGCAAGTGTTGCAAACGTGTGCTAGCAGCAGATGCCTCCTTTCTTCGCAGATTAACGTTCCCTTATTGAATGCAGTTATATGTTATACTGTGAGTATAACACTCCCTAGATACAGCAATAATTATCATCTTCTAGACCATAACTGTGAAACTGTCAAAGTGCTTTTATAAAAAGTAAACTCTTCCACTTCCAATTCCCCCCCCATTTTATACAGTTGCATCTGGAGAAATGAACTCTGTCAGAACACCTGTGATGTAAAATAAAATAAATCACTGATTAGAACTAATTAGTATTTCTGGTTGTGAGGCAGTAATTACTTAATGCTTTTAAACACATATGCTACTATATACCACAGATCATGTTAGGAATGTCAGAAACATTACTGTGTTGTATGAAATTATGACAGTGGTTGAGGTAGCAGTTACTCTGGCAACAACAATCCTTAATGTATTTAATAAAAAATATTTAAATTACACAGTACATGTTTCTAAAATTGTGTTGGAATAGGTGGGCTTTTAAGTTACTTAGGATTTATTATAGACTATCAAAGCAAGAGAGTCCCTGCAAAGCACACATGCATATGAGCACATTCCCACACAATCAGTCTTTGAATGTGTCATATCTTACATCTAACTCTACAAGCATATTGTCATGGGAGAATACTATATCAGAGTAAAATAGGAAAAGAAGAGAAACTTTGATGAAGAAAAAGGTTTGGCTTTTAAAAATAAGACCCTGAGTGTATTAAAGACAGTGACACATGTGTCTTTCACTGTGAGTATAATTAATGGTGATGCATGGATATTGCATACTGAGGCTCACAACTGTGCGTTTAATATTAATCTTTAAGTCTGTCCTTTAAATTTTTTCCACAGACACTCCAGGTGTGGGTTAGGTAGTAGAGTGAGTTATCACTACATGCAGGGGTAGTGGTTCAAATTATGTGCTGAAATGTCCGTACCCAGAACAACAAGTTACTCATGACAGCAAGTCTGTAGTGAGATTTGTGAATGAGAAGCATATCGTAAAGTACTTTGTAGAAGTGCTACCCTGGCATAAAAGTCATTATACATACATAGATGCAAACCATTGAGTTGCATGGGCTGATTATTGTCTGGTTTCTTTCTTGTGCATTATAGGTAGATGTTGTATGTAACTTAAGACTACAAACTTATGTTAAAACATTTAGAATTTTGAATTACTGCAGTATCTTCCAAGAAAATTAATAAAATGGCAGCACACTTTATTAATATATCTGCAAATGATTTATAATACATCTCAAATGCCAACATTTGTTTTAAAAAATACAGATGAAAAGCTTAAAAAAGGCTAAAACAGTTGAAAATTTAGAAAGAAAAGTTGTCCTTAAGTAGTTGCTTTCACATCTGTTGTTTCAGCAAGAAAGCAAATTGTATCACTCTTAATGAAACGGAGAATATATTATGTGAAGAGTTGTGTACTTTAAATGCTTCCACGACCTTTAACTGTTAAATAATCACTTAATGTACTGAATTTAAGATGTTACAGTGTAGAAGCCATGAAGAAATAATTAGTCAGTTTTAATATGTTACCATTCTTAACACGCTTGTCTTCATATGCAACCTTAGGATGGTGATCATTTTAAATGTTTAAAAAAAACAAAAATGCTCCTACATGCTTCAATACCACCCAGTTTCTACCATATAAGACTTTCAGACTGCTGGGCCCTTGTTTACACTGTACACAGACAGACTGCGCAATGCTGACACAATGTCTTACGTTCAGTTTACATTACAGATTCATTACAGGGGTAATAGCAACTTCACAGCCAAACTGGATGAATTTGGCTTAATTAAGTCTGTGTCTTTGCCCAAAAAAGGGTAGAATTCATTGCACTGTAAAATTACTGTGACCAAATAAAAAAGGTTTAACAAAGTGTTTCTTGTGTCTTGGTTTTCTTTTCTTTTCTTTTCTTTTCCTTTCCTTTTTTTTTTGTTTTTCCAACTGGATATAGGCAAGTTTTCTCTTTAGCTTACTATTATGAGTTAAATGTTGATTGCAGAATGTGGTGGCTATAGAATAATTAAAAGTTGTGTTTAGATTGGCTCCTTCTAAGCCTCACACACACTGTGCAATTCTTTCAGCCACCTGATAGAAAATCCTTCAGAAAAACTGAAGATTTAATTGTGCAGTCAAAACTGGAAAAAGACTAGCACTTTTGTAGGTATACATAGTGTCTCAAGCAGCTATATAATGAAATGCCAACGTATAACTGGGGAAAAGACTTGACAACTTTCAATACTTGTTTGTCTCAGTTAAATGAATATACATTACAAAATGATATTTATTGAGAACATGATGAGAAATGTAGAGTCAGCTTGGAAGCGCTGTGACTTGACTATCATCATGAAAGCATGCAGGGCAGCTTTGGTGCAAACACTTTGATTATTGTTTTTTATAGTTTGTGCACAGAACGATCCATGTCTTTACACTATTCAGCATGAGTGTGGAAGCAAAACATACTGCTAAAGGAAATAGAGATCTCACATGCCATTCTGCAGCAGAACCTGACTGCAGTGATTATGAAGTTGCCTCCTGAAGTTCTGGTGGAGAGATGCAGCAGCAGGCAGATTTTATATGTGTTGTTCCTGCCAGACTGTTGGCCAACAGAAAAGCTGCAGGCATCTTTCCCTTGCTTCCCTTCAAACACGGGATCCATGGCCACCACTTTAGAGCTTGTCTCATGTGTTCAGCTGTCTGAAATGGATGCTCATTGCAGTGTCAACACACAGTAAAATCGCCTCATCCAAGTCATCTGGATGCTTTTTTCACAGAAATGTTTGCTTGAGCAGAAACCAGGCATTTGAGTCCCTGAGGTGCTCCAAATGTAACAAACCAAATGTGAATAGAAAAGTGTATAAGCACTATGAAAACGACCTGAACACAGCTGGTAGTGGCACTGAATAAAAATGTTTATCCTGCAACAAAACCAATTGTCTAGGGTTTGAACAAGCCAGCTGTGTTTTTATTTAACTTTATTGTGTGCGCCTCCATGTGTGTGTCTGGTTTTGTTTGCTGCATGTTGGCCTGCAGTCACAAAATGACATTTTGTACCAATTCGGGGAATTTTCCACAGGGTGATGACAGCAATACACATACACATTCAAATAGACCCCCCCCCCCCCCCACACACACACACACGCACACACACACACACACACACACACACGCACACACACGCACACACACACACACACACACACACACACAAACAATTGTGAAGTATGACTTTAGACAAGTTTGACTGAGGGGAAATGAGACACTATTTCTGCTCAGACAATAGAGTTCCTTTTAACTCCATGGCAGCAATCACCTTGAGATGGAGCCTGGAGATAAGGCCAGATTAGATGGGCATGGAGATGTGGGAGAGATAAAAGTCTTTAACAGACAGCGAAAGATCTAATTAGCACAATGAAGATTTCCACCGTCTGGCTGAGTCAGCCGCGGTGTCATCAACCTTTTGTGTTGATTGAGGGAAAGTATTGTCAGGGATAAAAAACTCTATGTTTAGGAAAGTTGCAGTGGGAGGTAGAAAACCTGAGGTGTGTGCATATGAGCTTCTGTTTTTGACACAATCATTCACCGAAATACTGCATCTAAATGTTTTGTATTTTGTAACTGATATACATTACGCCCACACACAGCATACGGGGCTCGGTCTCTGTTTGGTTTTAATTTCATTTCTGTGCTTATGAAGAACACATTCTACATGACAATATAAGATAACTGGCATTTTTAAAAGATATTGAGTGACAGTGTTTCACAACTGACTCCAAAAGCAGAGATTTTTGGGGGATAAAAACAAACTCGGGCCATTTTTGGGGTTCTGTTTATGAATCTAAAAATAAATAAATAAAAAGAGGCAGATTTGAAATCAAGTTAAAATATTCTGAGGGATTTACTTTCTGGTGAAGAGTTGCAGTTCCTTCTGATTGACAGTAAGCACACTGTAGGTGTGAAATACTATGAAAACAACTCCCAATGAAAGAACAATAACGTAGCAACTGTAACAAAATCAAATTAAGACTTTCTGTTTATTGTGATGGATTACCAAGCACAAGCAATTTTCAAGCCCGTGGAAGTTGTTTTTCAAAGACCACAAAAATGAATTTCATTAGATTTTTCCCTCTAGCATCCTCAGAAACAAAGCAAGCTCTAATATCTTAACAGTAAACCAACAAAAACAGGTGAAGCGAAAATAACTCACACAGATAACTGACAGAGGCTCACAAAAAAAACCATTTTGATACTTAAGTGATTGGGCATTAACGAAGAAAGGTTCTCCTGAGTCAAGTAAGCCATATTTAATGTTAAAATTTAAACCTCCTGTTATTCAGCAATGCACTAACTAAATAACTAAGATCTGACCCGGGGGGATTTTGTTCATTTCAACTTGTGAAAGAAACAAGTACTGATGAGTCATAAAACTTATTGCGATATAACAAAGGCACCTTTAATAAATCTAAACATTTCATACATTGCCAAGCTGCACTGTGTTCCCTGCATTCAGTAGAACAATGATTCATTTTCTCTGCATCTAATGAATAGACATTTTATTCCATTATAGAAAGAAATATTTCTGCAGAGACAAAGCCCAGCAAAGATGGTGCAGTAGTTTATAGAACTTTTGACCATATTTGGTGTTGACAGTCAGACTAAATTGCCAGTTTGATTTATTCATTTATTCCAACAAACCCAAATACAATTAAATCTTTGGTTGATGTGTAGTTTTAAGATTTTAAGTAGAATTATGATTGTAGATTTTTCCTTACCATGCCAGTGGGATTTGATTTATTTTACTAATCTAAGATGAATTGACTTGCTTCCAGCTGAGTGATTTTCTTATACATAAAATGCAATAAGAGGAACACACAAAAAACAAAAAACAAAAAAAAAAACCCTGAGATGCTGAGTTTGAGTATCATCTTTTCAATTGTTACTGTGCAATTTAGTGTGCAGTTAGTAAAATGTTCACAAATGGCTGCTGGTGCAATAACAGAACCTTTGAAGGATCTAAGGACTTACTGTACAATTACTGTAAAAAGAAACTGCATTAGACATCTTACACATTTATAGAAAAGCACACTAGGTCAATTGCTGGTGATCCGTCAGTGGATTAGCATGATTAACAAATGTTCCCACACTGTACCAGCACTGTAATATACCCACAATATTATACCGAATGTCCTTAGCATTTCTTTACTCATTAAAATGTTAAATCAAGTTTAACAGTTGCTTGAATGTCTAAGAAACTTATTGTTACTCTGTATGTAATTTTGTATTATCACCACACATTTTCATTTCATGAACCATGTGCTGAACATAATTCCGTTTCAATATTCATTTGACACACAAACGTGGATGTGCATGGAGTGATTTGCTACTTATTCTCAATCTCATGATAGGTTGGGAACTTATTGTGTATCTCCATTGTGTATTCAATTATTTTAACATTTTTTTCTGTTATTATAACAACAATACAAATTGTAACAAAGGTTTGTTTCCTTGCCCATGCACTTATTAAAGTAAACTGTAAGTTAACATTTTTATTTTATCTGGTACTGCTTAGCAGTCATATGATCTGTTTCAAAATATTACTGTACAGCTATACAGTCTTTATTGTTTAAAGCAGTTAATGTGCTGTAGTGGGGTGAAAAAAACATCCTTACCTTCTTAATACAGGTAACCTTTTTTTTTAAAATTTTTTTATTAATGCACCAGAATACCATAATATGACGAAACTTTACCTTATCAGCTACTCTTGTCTTGCTGTAATAAAAAGATGAACATACCAGGCTTACAATCTTGAAACCAGAAACAATCAGTTCTTATTATATGCAAATGTTCATAAAATAATTATAATTTCTTGATGCTTAAAATCAAACACTGTATTGAAAGCACTGATTGACTGGCTATGGTGCAAAGGGTGGCCTATAATTTTTTTTGAGTTAAATCAAGAGCTGACAAAGCTGTAAGGTTGTCATAATTGAACAGATGTTGATTCCAGTTAATATTTTAAATCAGTTGATTTTTAATCTCAAGTTCATCGACTGCATCTTTGAAAATGACAAAAACAAGCAAATCATTGAACTGTTTTTATTATTTCCAAAGATACATCTAAACATTGAGAAAATGTGCTGAAGTGCAAACTTTCAGCATTAATTGAAATGGTTTACCAAAAGTATGGCATTATTTCTTTAGCATTTACTTGTTGCATTAAATGTTTGTAAGTTATTCATTTTAAATATATAGGACAATCATGGAATAATTATAGAACAACAAACCTGGGCATGAAATCATTTTTCAGTCATTCGTCCAGTCACCTGTAAGTCTGAAAATAGGGTACTGTGCACTGAAAAAAGTCTAACATGCAGTCATTCATTCAATCTAATAAGTGCCATTCAAAACAGAATAAAATCATTGATTTGATTGTGAAACCCTTTCTTTTTGCATTTTAAAATACCACTTTTGATTTGGATGAAACTAAATATCTGTACAAAGGACACAACGCAAAGTTTTTGATTTCTCTCAAAACATATTGTAATGACCTGGCTGGGGTTGTTAGCCAGGTGCATTCTGGGTATTGTGTTGTCTCTGTGTTTTCTATCGTTCTGCTAGTTCATATGTGTTTGATTTGCATGTTGTGTTAGTGTTATGTTAATGTAAGCCACAGTGAAGTTGATGTGTGTTCTGTGGAGGGGGGTGAATTGGCATGGTTGGCTGACACCGCGACTCTATGTGGTGGGAGCGTGATACGGGTTCGGTGTCAGCAGTGTTACGTTGTTGTTGAAAAAGATGGTGAATAAATGCCTGTGGTGAACCACTACTGCCTCCTGCTGGATTATTCGGGGATTACCAGTCTGCTGCTGAGACGCTCGGGGTCATGCGGTGTACGAGGCACGAGCGCTCTCCATTCATTGCGAAGTTTAGCGATAGCTGCTAGCGCCCCGCTAGCCATTTAGCTAGTGAGCAGTTTAGCCAGTCAGCTCCCCAAACCCACAGTCGTTACAATTGGTGTCAGAAGTGGGATTCATGAGTGTCTAGCAGACACTATGGAGCCGACCATAGGCGAATTAGAGCGTGTAATCCGAGACAACAGCTCGCTTCTGGAAAGCATGGCTGCCGAGACCCAGCGGAGAAGACCCGAGCTGGGGCGGCCAGAGGGCCACAGCGCGCCCCGGAACAGCCACCCCCTGCTCTCCCTGCGACGGGAGGGGATTCCTGGGGCCGCACCACAGCTTCCTGGCAGGACGGCTGCTAAGCTACAGCACTACACTGGGGCGACGCAGCTGGAGCCGTATCTGGCCCAAGTCACGCTGGCTGCCACTCACAATGGGTGGGGTCAAGAAGAGACTGCCACCCACCTGGCGCTTGCACTGGAGGGCCCAGCACTCCAGGTTCTGCTGGACCTGCCCCCAGAGGAGCAGCGCGACCTCCGGGCCTTGACCACGGCGCTCGGCAGACGGTTTGGACAGAGACCACCAGCCGAACAGAGCAGGGAGGAGCTGGCTTGCCGACGCCAACGCGAGGGAGAGAGCCTGGGGTCCTTTGCTGCGGACGTCCGCCTCTATGCCCGACGGGGCTACCCGACATTCCCAGGAGCGGCACGAGAGGAGCTGGGTCTCCACGCCTTCCTGAGGGGCCTCACACCGGAGAGGCTGCGACAGCATGTCCGGCTGTCATCCCCCCGAGACCTGGAGGAGGCACTGAGGGAGGCTGAGCGGGCTGAGGAGGTGCTGCGGGGTGAGCCAGGGACCCGACGATCGGCCAGGATGGTCGAGCGAGAGATGAACGCGTCCCAGTCGGATGAGGAGGAGGAGGCCAGACGAGCCCAATCAGAGGCAGTTCCACGTCGGAGGCGCCGGACGGACTGCTGTTATCGGTGCGGGGAACCTGGTCACCTCGCCCGGAACTGTCCCGCACCTAGTCCTCGGAGCCGAGTGACATCACCGACGGGAAACGGCCACGGGGTGGGACAGTGAGGGAACCCCCACCCCAATCGTTAAACCCTCTCCATGACACTCATCCCGTGGTGGGCCGCTGTGGGTCCACCCGTGGACTGTACCTGGACTGTATAGTTGATGGACGGTCTTGCCGGGCCCTGGTAGACACGGGGTCCACCATCTGCTTGCTGCGAAGGGGGGTGCTCCCGGAGACGGGTGGCTCATTGCCAAAAGACTGGACCCCTACTCACACAGCGTTGTACACTGTCACAGGAGAAAAGACTGTGATGCCGGGGAAAAAGACTCTGCAGGTGGTGGTGGGAACGAACAGTGTGAACCATGAGTTCTGGCTTGCCGACATAACAGACGAGTGCATTGTTGGACTGGACTTGCTGGCCCACTGGGGGGCACGGGTCGATGTACCGGGAGTTGCCATCCACCTTGGTGCTGAGACCGTGCAGCTTCAAGTGGGCCGCGGTAGCCAGGGACAGACCCCCACCCCACCAGCACCTCCAAAGCCCTTATGCCCCGCAGCTCCATGCCACAGCCAGGGGCCGAGGGCGGCAAGGGTGCGGAAGAGGACCCAGGGGGTGGACGTAAGCAGGGCCAACATCCCGCAGCCAGAGTCGCCGCCTAGCTCGGCAGTCTCCCCGTCACCTGAGACTGTCGCGGCAGTAGAGGAGCAGTTGCAGAGCCTCTTGGCAGAGTTTATGGACACTTTTGCCGCCAGGGAAGAGGACTGCACAAGGACGGGCCTGGTGCAACACACTATAGACACTGGAGCAGCTGCTCCAATCCGGCTGCGGCCCCACCGCCTGCCCCTCGCCAAACGCCAAGCTGCCGAGGGACTGATAAAAGAGATGGCAGCTAATGGCGTCATTGAACCCTCGGATAGTCCATGGGCCGCACCTATGGTTATGGTGCGGAAGAAAACAGGGGGGTGGCGCCCTTGTGTGGACTACAGGCGTCTGAACGCGGTCACCCGCAAGGACTCTTACCCGTTACCTCGCATCGATGACGCACTGGATTACATCGCTGGGTCCAGTTGGTTCAGCTCGCTAGACCTCCGCAGTGGGTACTGGCAGGTGGAGCTCACTGCCGAGGCGCGGCCCAAGACTGCATTCACCATAGGGCAAGGACTGTGGCAGTTTAAGGTGATGCCTTTTGGACTATGCAATGCACCAGCCACGTTCGAAAGGTTAATGGAAAGGGTCCTCAAAGACATTCCCCGTGCCCGCTGCGTGGTCTATTTGGATGACTTGCTGACTCATGCTAAGGACTTTGAACAGGCCGTGGCCAACCTACGAGAGGTTCTGACTGCCATCCGCGGGGCCGGACTAAAGCTGAACCCGGCCAAGTGCAACCTTCTTGCTCGCCAGGTGAAGTTCCTGGGACATGTGGTGAGCAAACAGGGGGTGGCTACTGACCCCGAGAAGGTGGTTGCTGTGGGGGACTGGCCTACCCCATCGAATGTCGCCGAGCTACGAAGCTTCCTGGGGCTGGCCTCCTATTACAGGAGGTTTGTAAAAGACTTTGCCACCGTCGCTAGCCCCTTGCATCAGTTGACAAACAAGGGTCAGCGGTTTGGTTGGACGGAGGGCTGTGCAACGGCTTTCGAGCAGCTGGAAACTGCCCTTGTGAGTGCCCTGGTCTTGGCGTATCCTGACCCCAGCCAGCCTTTCCTTTTGGACACCGACGCCAGCAACGTGGGGGTCGGAGCGGTGCTCTCCCAGAGGGGAGAGGCTGAGGAGCGAGTGGTGGCATACTACAGCTGCAGCCTCAGCCGGGCCGAGAGGAATTACTGTGTTACCCGGCGTGAGCTGTTGGCTGTGGTCCTGGCGGTTCGTCACTTCCGACCTTACCTCCTGGGCACTAAGTTCCTGCTCAGGACAGACCACGCCAGCCTAACCTGGATGCTGAACTTTCGCCAGCCAGAGGGTCAGGTGGCCCGGTGGCTGGAAATACTACAAGAGTACGACTTTGAGGCCCAGCACCGACCAGGGCGGCAACACACCAACGCTGACGCCCTGTCCAGGCACCCCTGTTCTGCGGATGAGTGCCGGTACTGCAGGCGCATGGAGGAGCTGGACCGGGGTCCGACATCGGCAGCAGCAGAACCTGAGGGTGTGGATGAAGGGCAGGAACCTTTCACCGCGGCGGAGCTACAGCAGCACCAGGTGAGCGATCCAGCGCTGGAGATGGTGAGGGACTGGATGGAGGCAGGGACACGGCCAGACTGGTCCGCCGTGTCTTCCCAAGGGCCCGAGACAAAGTCGCTGTACTCCCAGTGGAACAGCCTGGAGCTCCATGGCGGTGTAATCTACCGGCGGTGGCGAGCGCCAGACGGGGGAGGCGACATACTCCAGCTCCTGGTTCCCCGGGCCTTGCGGCCTGAGGTCCTCCGCTGGGTCCATGGGGCTGCAGGTACTGGCCATTTTGGGAATGGCAAGACGTTGCGACGGCTGAGACGGCGGTTCTACTGGCCGGGGTGTCGTCAGGACGTGGAGATCCACGTCCACTGCTGTGACGACTGCACGGCGCAGAAAGGTCCCAGCCAGCGCTCCCATGCCCCATTGCAGCAATACCTAGTTGGGGCGCCAATGGAGCGGATCGGAGTGGATATCCTGGGTCCATTCCCTGTTACTGATGCCGGCAACCGGTATGTCCTGGTCGCGATGGATTATTTCTCAAAGTGGCCAGAGGCGTACGCGGTGCCGGATCAGAGTGCGGTGACGACGGCGCGGACTCTGGTGGATGAGATGTTCACGCGGTTTGGTGTACCGGAGGAGCTCCATAGCGACCAAGGGAGGAACTTTGAGAGCCAGGTGCTGGGAGAAGTGTGTCGGAGGCTGGGGGTGAGAAAAACGAGGACCACCCCCCTCCATCCTCAGAGCGATGGTCTGGTTGAGCGGTTCAACCGCACGCTGGCCACCCAGCTGGCCATCCTGACCAGCCAACATCAGAGGGACTGGGACCAACACCTGCCCCTTGTCTTGTGGGCATATCGAACAGCAGTGCAGGAGTCAAGTCAGTGTACTCCTGCAGCGTTGATGTTCGGAAGGGAGCTCCGGACCCCGGTGGACTTGGTGTTCGGAGCGCCCCCTGAGCTGGAGATTGCTGGTGGACCAGAGATGGACTACTTCCGGCGGCTCAGGGAGCGGTTGCACACGGTGCATCAACTGGCAAGACGGACATTGGAGGGAGCCGGGGCCCGCCAGAAATGGGCGTATGATACCCGTGCGCACGGTCCTATGCTGGGGGCCGGAGATCGGGTCTGGGTGTTCTGCCCCCAGAGGAAGCGGGGGCTGACCCCCAAGCTCATGAGCCACTGGCAAGGCCCGGGCGAAATCCTGGAACAGCTGTCGGAGGTGGTCTTCAGAGTCCGGATGCCGGGGCGGGGAAGGCGGGTGGTGCTACACAAGGACCGGCTGGCGCCATACCATCCGCTTGCCCCCAACCCGCAGGCTGGTGTGCAGCCTGGGGACTCCTCGCCCCCTACGCCCGGCCCGGATTGGGGCGCCATGGATTCCCAGTCGAGGCCGAAGCGTACTCGACGCCGGCCCGGACATTTGCTGGACTACAGTGTGGACAGTTAAGGTTGTGGGGACACTAAACCTTTTTGGGAGGGGGCTGTGTAATGACCTGGCTGGGGTTGTTAGCCAGGTGCATTCTGGGTATTGTGTTGTCTCTGTGTTTTCTATCGTTCTGCTAGTTCATATGTGTTTGATTTGCATGTTGTGTTAGTGTTATGTTAATGTAAGCCACAGTGAAGTTGATGTGTGTTCTGTGGAGGGGGGTGAATTGGCATGGTTGGCTGACACCGCGACTCTATGTGGTGGGAGCGTGATACGGGTTCGGTGTCAGCAGTGTTACGTTGTTGTTGAAAAAGATGGTGAATAAATGCCTGTGGTGAACCACTACTGCCTCCTGCTGGATTATTCGGGGATTACCAGTCTGCTGCTGAGACGCTCGGGGTCATGCGGTGTACGAGGCACGAGCGCTCTCCATTCATTGCGAAGTTTAGTGATAGCTGCTAGCGCCCCGCTAGCCATTTAGCTAGTGAGCAGTTTAGCCAGTCAGCTCCCCAAACCCACAGTCGTTACAATATATTTCTTTTCATGTTGAACAGATAATATCTTTAATTTGAGTCAAAGTGATTTGCACTTGAACACGCCCACCAGAAATAGACCGGGACCCATTTTTATTCTGCATGGCTGCTGGAAACATCATGTCACATCTTTGATTAATTTCATCTGAAAATAAACGTAAGTAAAGCCAAGTGTGTTACAAAAGCTTTTATAATTTGTATTACCAAAATTGCAGAAAATAACCCTATTTAAGCTGGGTCGACAGCCACCCCCAATTTTTGCATGATTGTAGCTGCTAGCTACAAGCTAGCTAGCTATCCGGCGCGACGGTAGAACTGGTTACCAGCAACCGACCATCACAGTCGGGAATGCAAGTTAGGCAAAAAGCCGTTTTTTACCAGTATACTAACTAACTACCTAGCGTTACCACGATGCATCGGTGGTGGATACAGCTAGCTAGCATAAGTTCATAGTTCATAACATTCATAGTATAACTCTGTGCTCCGCTTCGTTTGAATTTTTCTGGTGAGCTCGCGGTTTCTAGACACAAGCTTGTGTTTGTGCGCGCACGTTTGTCTCTGTCTCTCTTCATATAAATATCTGTGTGTTGATGGCCAGGACCTTCGAATTCAGGAGGAAAGAGGTTGTGGATAAGAAGCCTGACATCAAGAACCTCTTGGAAAGATGGCCAGGTCTATTTCAGATGGAAGAGGTATAACTTTAACTTTTTTATACTAATGCCTTTTATCATAGTTTGGAAATTGGAATTATGTTTTGACTTTTTCTTGTTGGAAGTTGGTCTTTAAAAAAATGTATTGTACACTGTCTACTCATGTACAGATTAATGCAGAGTTTCTGCGGGTTACTGCAGTTCCCCTGCTAACCAGATTCATGGTCCAGCTGGACAAGCACTCCCAACAGCTACTTAAAATAATCAGAAAGAAAGGAGGGACAACCAAAGCAAAAACTGCCATAATCCTAGAGTTTCTTGATCAGGTAGGGTGTATATAATTAACTATTAACATGACAGTTAGCATTTTAACCGCTGTATCTAATGAGAATTTGTATCCTGTTACAGTTTTATTTTGGTAACGTCAGTGATTATGGCTGTGACCTTTTAAAATGTTGAAAGGAAGTGTGGGCTTTGTTCTTGAATGAATGAAGAGATTTATTGTCATTATACAAGTACAGAGCACAACTACAACAAAATTTATTTTGGAGACACATTTTCACTCTCACTCGCCAGATACACATACATACATATATACGTATAAACTTTTATTTAGGGACAAGAAAGCATATGCCGCTTTTACACCGACAGAACACGGTGTGGCTCAGTTCGCTTTAGCCCCCTGCGGACGCTTTTCCACCGCCTTTACACCTGATTGGCCCGGGTGTGTGTGGTGCCCACGTGATGTGATATAGAAGCGCTCCCACAAAAGGCTTTAAAAAAAAACTCCCAGCAACCATACTCCATTGACTTTGGACCATGGCCACTTCCTCCACAAGAACCAAAAATCAAACCAATCAAAATGAACCACAGACGGAGCAAAGTACAAAAACACACATATATTGCGATTGTTGTTGTTCTTCGGGCTGTGACGTTGCGGACAAAGACTTTTGCACACGACTTTTCATAGCCAGATGGGTTCACCCCTGTTCCCAGTTACGTCTGCTTTATGTTTCCACCACAACAAGCGAGTTCATCCGCGCTAAACTGAACTGCTCTCAAGCGCACCGTGCCGATTTGTCGGTGGAAAAGGGGCATTAGTCACCTCATGAGGATAGAGAGGTGAAAAAAAATTCCTCTCACGCAGCATACTCTCCATATTGCATAGTAACAATTTTAACTGTTCCTGCAGGATGCTGATGCTGACATTAGGAGGGAGTGTATACTTAAATCTCTCATTATCTACCTTGGAGAACGTGTTGAGGACTTGATAAAAGAATACACGGTATGTCCATATCTGTTCTGTCTCTACATGAGATGCAGTCTCTTGATGTAAATTTGACAACTCTGCTATTAAATGCAGTGATTAATGTAGGACAGCAATGATTAATCAACTCATCAAGTTAATATCTTAGGGTTCTGTATTGTTTTCTTTTTTTTTTCTTGGGCTTTGTGGAACATTTATGAAAATGTTCCGCCATTGATTTAATTTAATGATTATGCAATTCACAATCTGATTAGTCAAATAATTGTTCTAATAGTCTGTGACCAAACAACTATCAAAATAGTAGTTATTATGGTCAAAGATTTATCAGGTGTGCCAGACTTCAGTTCTTCACTTGTACATTTTGTTCCATATTTTACCTCAAGATATCCCAGAAAGATGAAGCTGAGGAAGAGCTGCAGAGTACCACCATGGCACTCTTCGTCTTCAGGGACAACTCAAGCCTCCTACATCAGCCTCGAGACATCGGGATAATCATTGATGGTGTGGAAGTCCTGAATGAGTTGCCTTCTGTGGCAGCTGGAGTGGCAAAGGTCTTTGGACTCTGTTATGCTCTTAATATGGAATATCCACGAGGATTCAGGTTCACCTTTGAGGCTCTTCAAAAGATTATGATGGAGCTTGACTTTAACAAGATGACCTCTAAGATTCGCATTTGCATGCATGTGTGCATGTGTATGTGCACATGCATGTGTATGTGCATGTGCATGTGTGCTTGGTTATTTTTCTTGGTTGGCCTGCAGTGATATTCTACATTCAAAAATTATAAGAACACCCATTTGAAAGGGAGATTTAAGTTGATTTCATTGATACATGTGTAGATTTTTTTTTTTTACATTGTACAGGCAAGGTGCACATATAAACATTTTTGAGTACTGGCAAATTGGTTTAAAAAGAATTTTTATAATGGTTTTATGCCAGTTTTAGACAGGTTGCAGGTTTTATACCAGTTCTAAAAAGATTGCAGGTTTTATACTGGTTTTCAAAAGGTTGCAGGTTTTATAAAACAAACATTTCTCTAATCATTTCTGCCGTAGCACTAAATCTGTATATTACTAATCCTCTCTATTGATTATAGTTAAAATGGTTTGGAACAATAAATAATTTAGAAATAATTGGTTGGCCAACTGTCTTTTTTATAGGAAATGCAGAGCATTTTTGAACTGAAATAAAATGAAATGTAAAAAATATAGTTTGAATATATGTAAATCAGTTACCTGGCTTCAACACAAACATATTAGTTCATGTTAATTTGGTTCGATGTGAATACATTAGGTTGGTTAAATTTCAATATATTAGCTTGGTTCAATAATTAAAATATGGTTCTATGTAAAAAAATCAGTTTGGATCAATGCAAAATTTAAAGTTTCAGTCAAGTCTAGTAATATTGTTTATATCAACATAAAAGTATCAGGTCAAATCAAGTGACTCATTTTGGATTCTATGAAGTCAAATATTTTGGATGTGACAATTGGACATCATTTTTTTTAATTTGAATAGGGTTATTCTTTTTACAGTGTGTATAAAATAAGCTATAATTCTATTCCTTTAAACCCTTTCATTCACATCTACATATCGGGGTTAAAATCAGAGACTGAAAGTACAGAGTGCACAGAGGTAGAATACAAAACGTGTGTCATTGTCTAAATACTGGTTGTCCAAATAATTATGCACCTAACTTTAAGTGACTTTTTAAGGCAGAGGGGAAACTGTGAAAATAACTTATTCAATTAAACATTTGCTCTCATTTTTTTACACAAAAACTTTCATAGAATTTTGTGATATTGTCCAACAGCTTGTCATATGTAAATTGGTCATTTAAAGTAAATGATAAAGTGGAAGAGACATCAAAAGTCTGAAAACCAGTCTTACAGAAAAATCCTGGTTTTCTCAGGAAAGCAACACAATTTTACTAGTAGAATAGAAGAGGTAGATTGCACACAATGATTAATTAAGGCAGGAGCACCAAGCAAAACACAGCACAATGTGTGAAATGAAAGTAAAGTTTGGTCATGAATAAAAAAAGCTTTGAAAAACCAAGCAACTGGGTCCCTGCCCACTCTTTTTTGACCAAGGCTGTACATCCAACCATCTAATAATCTTTCCTCTTCCCTTATTATATAATTCTGCAATGCAAATCATCACAACTAGATTTATTATAAATTGGATTGTTAACTATTTTGAAGCATCCAAAAGATGTTTCTATTTTGTATTAATTTTGTCTATAACAAATATAAACTTGCAAACTGCAAGAGTAAGTCATTGTGTCATCTTGCACGTCATCTTAAAGGACAGGTTGGGGTAGATTGCCTAATCACATCTCATTGGCATTTTGGTCATTCAGGATGTCATTATTCAACAAAATTAGATGTTAACAATGTTGTGTAAATGTTTATTGCACATCACAGATCTTCAAATTATCTGGGTGGCATTTTCAACAAAATGTGACTCACAATATTAGAGCTTTTGCAATCAAACTCAGTCATCCAAGGGAAAGAAAACAGGAAGAGGAACGCACATACACAAAACACACATACGTGATATATCCTCCAGCAGCTCACTTAAATCTTCTCAAAAAACTTTTGGTTTTCCTTTTTTCATTCTGGTTCATCTCATGAGTCATCTTGATAATAAGTCACTAAATTGCGCTGCACAGGATTTAGGCAACTTCCTCAGCCAATTGCTTAACATCACTCATTTCACATGATGTTCCTTTCTTCCAATTACCCTTTTCTCTAAAAATAAATAAATAATAAAATAAACAAAATAAAAGCCCTCCACCAGCAATTAGACAACAGCTGCGGGGTGAGATCAGAAGGAGATGGTGTACTTTTTTCTGAAGTGCAACATTTAACAGTTTATTGAGCACAGGCCTTTGATTTCATTACCGCGCATTTAATCCAAAATTAATAAGGTTGGTTATTAACCTTTTCCAGCCTTGTTAATTATTAGAGTTTTAATTCATTGATGTTTTAGAGGAGCATAACGAGGAAGCAGGCTTTATTTTGCCCATATGTACACAATGCATGCATGCTCATGTTTTTTTTGGGGGTTTTTTTTTTTATTGTGTGCATATTTACCTGGATGTGCGTCACATCCAGGCCTTGATAGAGAGAATGTGCAGGTTTTAATAAGAGGGCAGGTGTAGCTTAGTGTATCCTATCTTTACTGTCATTGTGAGCCAAAATTGTAATTCTTTGTGCACAGTCTTCCATGTAAGATATTGTCCTTCACCTCAGACCTTCAAACACCAACAGCAGAGCTTTGCTTATTTTAAAATCTCATCCAGTCTTTTAGAACATTGCATAGCAAACACAAAATCATTACTTTCAATCTTTTTTCTTACATGGCTTTTCTCTACTGGCTTTCTCTGTAAAATGTGCTTTGTATACCTGTAATTAGTGCTAAGTGTGATATCTAGGTATATATTGGCTAGTTATAATTCCTTCATTTATTTGGCTGGCTTTAATCTATCCATGCAGTATGGCACAGACAGCTACTACAAATGAAAGTTTAGAGTAAAGCTTATTATCTAAAGCAAGTATAGTTCAGATTCAATAAGGTTTACATGCATGGTTTGGTTATTGTGAGAACTCACCATGATCACTGTTAAAGTAGCACGGATCTATAAGTAAATATAATTGCAGGATCCCATAAATGAATCAAACAGTTTGAATGAGTTGAAAGTGACTTTCTAGAACAATAGTTTGCATGTGGAAATGTCATCGCTATGAAGTGTTTGAGTTCAGTTGTCAGATTTAATCCATTCCACAAATCCTGAATTTTACCAGACAATATCTTTCCATCTGTTACACCTTACACTTCCTCAGACATACAGTTTTGTGCAGTGGAAGTACATTTTCTTTATGTTTTTGGAACTGGCTGTATGTTTTAGGAGATCAGACTCTTTATTTTAAAATTGGTTTGTCTCCAAACGTGTTTTTTCCTAAACATTTTGTAAACATTGTCTACCCTTGATTACCTTTTATGCACTGTTCTATTCTCTGCTCCCCATCACAATACTTTGCTTTTTTCCTTTTCCTTTTTAATTGTATCCTGTCCTGATTTTCCTTTTCTTTTTTTCCCCTTTGTCTGACTCATTCTTCTTGGTCCCTCAACAGTACAACCTAATTATAACAAATTTTTAATCTTTCACTCACTTTTTGCTCATACCTTATCATTCCCCTTCACCCCCCTTTATGTGCCTTCCAACTCCCTCTGTGCCTCCTTCAGCACAAACCAGAATTACAGACCATCCTGGATAAGGTCGTGTTTTTGTCACTGTGACTGCAATGCCTGGTACAGACTAATTATGTAGGAAGCGGTCCTTGTCTCCTCATTGGGGGCGAGGGTGCCAGAATTCATAGGGTTATGAACAAATTGGTTCCGGTGGGAGACCGAGGACAGGAAGCAGGCTTTGATGAATGAACCAATGAAATACAGCTGCTCAAGAAATGGAGTCCACAGTCTGAGTGAATCTTGCTGTTTAACTGACTGATATATAGCAATGGTAATTCTTGTTAAAAAAAACTTTTTTTTATATGAAACAATGTGAGGTACACAGTTTGAAGGTTTCCTCATTCTGAAAGCAGTTTATAATGACTCGTTAAAATAAGATGTGATTCCTTTGAATACTATTTTCTGAAACAAGATTTGATTCTGACAGTTCTTCGTGTGACTGCCTGGGTTTTCTCTGGTTACTACAGCTTCCTCTTACAGTCCAAAAACATGCTTTGGTTTGGTTTATGGGTGATTCTATAATCTGTAAAATTGACTGCAGGTGTGAATTTGAGTGTGAATGGCTGTCTTTGCCTTTTTGTGAGCCCTGTGACAGACTGGCGACCTGTCCAGAGTGCACCTTGCCTCTCACCCTGTGACACCGGGGATATGCTCCAGCCTTCCCCTCTTGTCTTCCATCCGGAGGTTTTGGACAATAACGTTGTAAATCAAGCAATCAAGATATTATTGAATTGCAGACTTTCAGCATTGATTTACAGGATTTAACCAAAAGTATTGAGTTTAAGCAGAAAAAAATAGTTTGAGTTAATTCCAAGTTATGAACTTTATCTTATCTTATCTTTTTTGTATCTTTTCACTGCAACTCTGATTATAATGTTGAAAGAGCTGTTGACACAAGCGAAAGAAGTTGCTAAATCAATAATCTAGTAAATTTTTTAACCTGGCCAGCTCAGCATCACCAAACTGCTTGGCAACTAAAGTGGATGATCAGAAATTATTTCTTTGATTAAGAAAATAGCCTTCATATCATCTAGACGCATTGCAAATTGGGATTTTTTCAAATCTAAATTATAGGTAAAATTATTAGTTCCAGAAGCTGCTGCAGTTCTACCCATAGACCCCTGGATCATCCTGGGAGCTAAAACATGAGGTCCCAGCCACAGAGATAGGAAATAGGATTTTAATCTTTATTTAACTTGCCCAAAAGTCATGATACAGAATATGACATTTTTGACCTGATTCCATCACTGGGCAATGGCATCACCAAGATCTCATCATCCGTTGATATTGTGTAAGTACACAGTAAATTGTGCCCTACTGATTTTTTTTACAGTCTTACAGTTTCACAGCTGCTGGGAGCAGCACAGTATATAGCTACAGATGACATGGATGTGTGGAGAAACATCATGACTGATATTTTATGCAAAAGACAATACCTTCGAGGGGGTTTTCTAGTCTAACTGGAGGCAGATTTCAGTGTTCCAGACAGTGACTGGACTCCTAGAGCTACAAATAAGGCCAGCTGTTTACCACTGTGTTTGCTGATTCTGCTGTCTTTCAATATAGCAGAGTTTCTTTCCAATGTTTGTTTTCACAGAACTAATAACAATTTTACTAATTTTTACTAGTTGTGTTTATTGCTGGCATGGATTAAATAAGAATTTAATCGATAAAATTAAATTATATTCTCATGAACTACAATTTAACCCTGAAGAATAAAGTCTTGCATTGATGATGCACTATTTTTGTAATAGGAACTTCAAACTTATCTCAAAACTATGCTTAATGTCACCATGTTTCCATTTCAAGTTTCGGGCAAACACAAATATAGAAAAATGTTTGTTAAAAAAGAAGTTATTCATAACCCCAGCCAGATGCTGTGCAAAGTCACAGCGACATACTTGACAACACTGAATAAATACATGTAATAGACAGGTGTGTTGACACTGTTAATTGTCATTGCTCCCAACAGCCTTTAAGCTATTATCTGATGAAAAGGCTTAATGGAATTCAGAAGTTTTTTTTCTTCATCTGTCATCTTTCTCAGTAAGTACACTTTCTCCTAGGAGTGGTGACCTACTGTATTCGCAGCCTGCTAAGGCTTATGGGTAAGCAAATTCAGCAGATCTTAACACCTTTTCCGCATTGCACCTGATTGGGGGGGGGGAGAAGAATCCCCGCTATATGCACTTTTTCAGTCCTCCTGCACCCCTTCTAATCCGCCCTTCCCTCTCTGCTTTCATCTATTCATCCATCCCTTAACTCTTCTCTCTTCTCTTTCGTCTCCCTTCTTTCATTCGCTCTCTCCCCTCCCCAACTCTCATTGCACCTCTCCCTCTCTCTTCTCTCACCCTCCCTCTCTCAGCAGGCTGAAGCAAGATTCATTTAGAGCAATCAGCACGAGACATGAATACAGAGCAGAGCGGTGTCACACACATACACAGAGACGCACACACAAATATACACTAACACAAAATGTCTCTTCAACCTCTGAAAGTGATGATGAGCAAGCTGACTGAGTGTTCTGTGAACACACGCACGCATGCACGCACACCCACACACACACACACACACACACATATGCACTAACAAAGTCACACACTATCTTTAACCTCTGCTGGAAGTGATGATGAGGAGACACTTTGAGCTCCTTTCGCAAACTATTTTTAAACTGCTACTTCACTTTATTCCTTAAACTTGTGCATCCTAATCTGTACATACTTACATGTTTGCATAAGTGCAGTATATAAATCTATGTGTGTAGGTGTGTGTGTGTGCGTTTAATGCTGACTGATACTAACCTTTCAATAAACATCTGTCCATGCTGAAGCTAATAGCTCTTTCTTTGTATCTTTACCGTATTTACCCTTCAAAAGTTAGTTATTTAAATAATCTTGTAATTTGCACGATAATTGACAAGACTGAGACTGTTGGCAGAAGTTCAGTACATTTTAATCTAAATATTGATTTTTTTTCTGGTAGGGCTCTTTAATTCACGCGGTAATGTGTTTCTCTGTAGGACAGTGAATTTATTCCAGCTTCCATCCTGAATGGAAGCTGGAATGGGTTAAAGTCAAAGTCACTTTCATTCAAATATCATCAGGATCACTTTGACCCATACCTGCAATTATCCTTGGTGGCACAGTTTCCCTCTCCCCGAGTCAAATACAGACACATGGACAAGACCTGTTCTAATCACATTTGGAACCAGGTGCCCATTTATTATCATGTTCCCATGTGGTAGGTACTACTCAGGCATACTTATTTGTTACAATTTTATTGCCATTTTGTTTTTTGGTTGTTACTCATTATCAAATGATGATGAGTAATAGCAACGGAGGGTGTATATGTAGGGAGTTTCGTCTGGTGGTTGGCATAATCAACTTATTGCACAAGTATAGGACTTTTGAGTCCAGATTGAGATTGCAGTTTTTAAACTTTCATTTGACCTTTTTTCATCTTAGTTCTTCAGTACAGCCTCATGGAGTCACTATCATGGCTGTGCACTTTAGTCACTGTAGCTTATCACAGGAATAGGAAACCAATAAAAAAAGCATTATGTTACTAACTTTGCAAAGAAAAAAAAGATACATACAGCTTACCCAGACTGCACAAGCACAGACTCAACATCTCTTTGAAGCCTGGCATATCAATGACCAGATCAACAAAACTGCCAGCCAAAGGAGTTGCACACCAAAGAGCCCTTTCCCATCCATGGACTGGCTCTGTTAGTTCTATTATTTTCATCTCCTTTATGATAAATGAGCAGCTAATGTGAGTTATACCTGACACAGATGCAGCATCATGTATGCTATGTAAACATAGCATACAGCAATAACAATAATATTGTATAAAATTTCTAAAACAGAATCAGAATTACATACTTTTTTCCAGCACAGACAGTTGTATTATACTCACATACAAGCTGACCTCCTCAGTGCCTGTCTGAGTATTTAACATCCAAATTGAAGATATTATTAAATGTGCTTGGTGCTAGGCTTTAAAAGACAATAGTTTAATGAGGCATGTCACAATGTCCCTGTAGGCGTTGCAATGACCAAAACATGGGACATTCAGCATCCTGTCACATGTATTTATCATTGACAGAATGTATGACGCATATTAGCCACCCAAATTGTGGGCGGAACAAGATCGTAAACATACACACCCAGAGAGGAACCACTGACTTAGTACTTCATGTCTTATCATAGATCAATATTTCATCTGCTCTCCTCTACTGCTTAGATGCTGACTGGCATCCCTTCCTAAGGGGGGCAGCTCAGGGACATATACACACACACATAGGCTCCCTGAGACACCCAGCACACACACTAAACTGCTCAGGGCCGTTGTTTGCTTTGACTGACGTGTCGGCCATGCTGTGCTGACACCTCACTGACACTCCATCCCATTCTGACACATCGCTGTTTACCAACTACTCTGAGCAAAACGCTACATGTTTCAATGTGTCTTTGTGTGTGTCCTCAATGCTTCCCGTCTGTCATCATTACATACTTTGGTCATCTTACTTTCACATTGCTGCTTAGACATTTTATCACACACATCTTCTGCTTTTGCAGTTAAACCTGTTCGCTGTGTTATTTTATTTCATTCATTTATTTATTGAGGGCGGGCCGGCGGGCGGCGGGGGGGGGGGGGGGGGGGTTGAGAGTTTGCGCAGTAGGGGTGGGGAGTGTTTACTATTGTGCTCAAACTGCATCAGGGGAGCTGTGGTGTTATTGTAGCCAAGTGAAAATGGACAGTTTTTAAATGCAAATTCACAGCACACCAATGACCGGGACAGGGAATAGGGGATTGGCGGAGCAGGGAAAGGCAGAGACAGGTTGAGGTGACAGAGAGGGAATGAGGGACTTAGGGGAAAAGGGAACTGAAAGATGAAGAAAGGGAGATGTGGCAGTGAAAGTGGGTTTGGTCAGAGGAGAAAAGACAAGGGGTCAGGATGTAGAGTGCAGGGGTATTTTAGGTAGAGGGAGAAACGAAAGAAATATGGAGTAGAAGTGACAGAAAGCTTTTCTGTAGCTGAAGAACGAGGCACGCAAAAGCTGCACTGTAACTGAATCACCACTGCTCTGCAGTGTAACAGCATTTGTGGCTCCCCCTTTGCATATGGTGATGAATCCACCACTGTGACTGTGTTTGTATGAGCTGTGCACTATGCTCGTGAAACCTCTGTCTCTCTGAATGTAATGATTCTTAATTCATCAAAAGGAAGCTTAACTGTGACGCTTAACTTTGTGTATGTGTAAGTTGTTGTAACAGTTGTCTATGCTTTGCATGCTCTGTTTCACATTACCCTAAAGTATTATCTGAAATTTAAAAAACATTTTAGGACCTGTTGTGGTCGTGAAAACTCAGGCATGAAATGCCTTATTTACGATATTGAACTTTGGCAACACCAATTGCAGCACTATTTTCCTAAATTACATATGTTTCTCCTTTGACATTGAACAGTTCAGCCAATATTTGTAAAACGTACCCTCTTTCAACACTGGACCCAACAGAGGCGCAGTGACAATTCGACTTGCCAATGTTGAGATGCATTCTGGAAGCACTCCATTAACAACAGCCAGCTCTTTCATAAAATGTTTATTTGAGGGGTTTTTTTTGTTTTTTTTTACTTTTCTCAACACAGCTGAGCCTTGTTTCATAATTCCACTAATAGCTCTGAATCAGAAAATGTGCCCAGAAAATGAGGATGGATGCCATCATATCTGGAGTTGGTTTTCTATCAGTAATCAAAAAGAAAATCAGTGATGACTTCCTGACATTGAAAAATGGCATTTTTGTTTTATTAGTAGCCCGAACTACAAAACTACACTTAACTCTTACATACTGTTCATATTTCTTGCTTTTATAGTATGAATTCTCTTCAGTGTCTATAGCAGATTTTGAACTACATACCTACTTTAGAATGTTTAAATGGATGAATGTTTAAATAGCCTATCTGACGTTAATAAAAGGATAATAAATATAAATTCCTCATATAAATTCCTTAAATCTAACATTTATGCTTATCAGCATTATATCAAATTAACATTCAACAACAATTTAATTAATCAACACTTAGAACAAAAAACTAGCTTATTGCAAACTAGTCTGTGTGTTCAAAGCACTGGTAGGAACCTTGCATGTGGGCTACTTCTCACACTATGAAATAGCAGCTCAGGTGCCATTTAAGTCTTGTGGGTCCCCATCTTTCTAACCAGAAATCATCTTACTGTGAGGTGCTAGTATTAACCACCACACCATTATTCCACCCTATTACAGAGCTCGTGTCAAGGCACCCTCTCACCTCTGTATGACCTTCTTTTTTGTGCACCATATATGATCACTCCTATGCTGCTTTACTATTTTGCTGTTTTGTGTTTTCCCCATGATACTTCAAAAATTGCGAGCCTGTCTCTGTGGGAACTTGGGCGAAGTGTAGTCCTACAAATATACACCCATGCATGGCATATACAAATTCAGTTTCGAGATTTCCTAAAACTACAATTTTACTTTCTTTGAATCATACAGGTGGATCTACAAACTATCTCAATAGATGAAGATAAATTGTGGCCCAGAATAGTATGCAAGAGTTAACTGGTTGAGCTCCTTAATATGAACGTGTTCCTTTTTTTGTGTGTGTTTAATTTGTCAACCGACAAAGTTCATAGGTGACTTGTGAGATATTTGCTACCACGATGGCTAAGGACAGCTTCTGCCCTACAGCTTTAAAGAGTGGCACAATGTTATCTCCTGCATTGACACATACACATATTTTCTACCTACACACAGTGATATTATTGTCATCCATTTCTCTTGTGAAGCCGTGACTTCCATCAAGCTTACTATAGTCAGCTCTTCTTTAGGATGGACAAGAGGCTCGATCTGTTACCTGATATATGGCGCACCCATAACAGGCACTTGAAATTGCCTTTCTAAATGGATTTGCTGTGTACCACATATTGTACTATACATGCATACATATATATGGGTGTGTGTATGTGTGTGTGTTTGGTGTGTGTCACAGTCATGAGACACTTATTTCACAGCCCATACACAATGGAGTGGTGTTCTTATCAATGCAGGCCATACAGGGCACATTTATGCACATGGCATATATATATATATATATCTGCTTTCCCCTTCTATATAAATATTAGCTTATTTCTAGCTGAAGTGGTGCTTCTTCTGGATGTGTGAGAGTGCTGTTGGGCTTTCACACGTTTTGATAAGTGGCCTCACTTTTTGTATGACCTTGGTTTATTTGTCCACGGGCCAGAGAAGTTATTAAATGTTTTCTGTGTGCGCTTTGTCTGCATATGGATAGTGATGAAACTGAGAGCTGTGTAAGGCATGTTAAAATGCAGTCAAAGTGCAGACTGCCTTGTGTGTATAGATAGTGTATAGTCCTTTGTGGAAAATAGATAATTGCAAATGCTATTTTTGTGTCATTTATGTCCCAGTCAGCAAGCATGGCTGCCCTGACATGCAGTGCGTTCAGTACTAACAGAGATCCCATCATTATCATTTCTGGGGCATCAAATACTGCAGTTTTGTCAAGGTTGCTGGTAACACTGAGATATGCTGAAAGTTGCCTTTGGTGCAGTTGTCTTCGTGCACCATTCTTTGCACTATTAGATGTGCATGTAAAGAGGAAACTGGGTTCGTCTCCCATGGGGGAACTTTGTTTTCAGTTGCTGTTTACTTTTGCTTTTGCTCATTCCTTGAGTAGGTGATGGGGGCTGGTTAGACACGAGGAGCACAGTGTCAGTTTTGTTTTACCCAAAAATGACTTTACAAATATATTTAGAGTAAAGTATGAAGTAAAATGAAGTTTGTGTAAAGAGGATAGCAGGTAGGATGGATGGGTCAAAACATGTCTATATTTAAATAGAGTGAGCACTGTTAAAATCTCATGTTCAGCCAGCAGTCAATAGTGTGATTTTTTATTTTGTCTGTTTTTAAGCATGATCTTAGTTAGTTGGTAGTGCTGTGTTCAACTACGGGAAGACACAAGGTGTTCTCTAACTATGAAATAAGTTTTACACAGATGCATTTTAGACTTCAGGTCTGTTGCCTCTTATTCGCGTTGAATAGTGAGAGTTCACATTTTGGTTGAAAAAAGTTAAACTTTTTAGCTATGAGAGCAGGCTAGCCCAATGAAATCAGATTTATTTAAATGCTTCAATTCAATTCAATTCAGTTCAATTCAATTTTATTTATATAGCGCCAAATCACAACAATAGTTGCCTCAAGGCACTTTATATTGCACAGTAGATCGTACAATATTAGCTACAGAGAAAAACACAGCAATCATATGACCCCCTATGAGCAAGCACTTTGGCGACAGTGGGAAGGAAAAACTCCCTTTTAACAGGAAGAAACCTCCGGCAGAACCAGAATCAGTGTTTCGTGTTGTGAAAATGTGAGAGTGTGGTCACTACATGTGAAGACATGGCAGTAAAAGGAAAAACGGAAAGGTTAATTATTCAAGTACAAAGTCACTATGTTTTATCTGAAGGCTGTTTATATAAAACATATGTTGAATTCACGCTAAATGCTAATTAAAGCTTGGCTATAGCTTGTGAACTATTGGTTGCTGTTGTTATGACAATCGCACCCCTCAGGCATCAAGCTTTTTGCCCAAGGCTACGTTCACACTGCAGGCGAAAGCGCATCAAATCCGTCATGGTATGACAGTGTGAACGACACAAATCCGATATTTTCAAATCCGATCTGGCTCACATCCGTATGTGGTACTGAATCCGATACATATCCGATGTTTCAGAAAGCAACCGCTGTGTGAATGGTCAAGTCGCATTAAATCCGTCTTTTACGTCACTGACACAAGACAGACGCCAATTATCAGCGCCGGAGAAGCGCCCGATAAGACATCGTGAACGCTTCCTGGCCATCCAGTGTAGATGTCAGTGAAACTGTTGGGAAGATAACGTTGGAGAAACATGAACATTTTATTTGTACTGTATAATCTGCAAATTCTGACAGAAATCTGCAACTATCCTTTGAAGCACTGCTCCCCTCTAAAACAGCAATAAGGATAATTATTAGGTTATCTACATTATTATGTAAATAACAAAATAACTTAAAGCAAAAATTGGGAAAATTGAACTCCGAAGTCTTTATATTAAGGGCCATCAGTCAAACAATATTGTTTGCTCTGGGTCTAAACAGAGCGCGTTGTGTGTGACGTCTTCTTTTGCGCATGTGGGACGCTCACACTAGAGTGCGTTTGCTGTCGCATTTTATTTGTAGTGTGAACGAGCAGACAAAAAAAATCGGATTTGATCAAAAAATCGGAATTGAGCATTAAGACCTGCAGTGTGAACGTAGCCTAAGAGTGTCAGATTTGAGTGGATCCAATTTGTTAGGTTCCAGTGTACTGCTGCCAATCCATATGTAGTACGAAGCTACCTGCCAAGAAGAATAAGCAAAACAGCTGGAGGAGTTTTCTTTTTTTTATATAGCAATAAGAGTAACAACAATATAACAATATAAAACATTATTTTACAACAGTATAATCATATATATATTGGATTACTTACTTGAAAAATTCATAAAAGGGCAGATTACTTGTGTTGCACAACCAACTTGTTATAGCAAAAGCAGGCAAAAGTCAGCTTAGACAGGTCGTCAGTCTGTCACAGCGTTGATTTGGCAATATATAAATAAAACTAAGTTGAATTGAATTTATAAGAAATTGATATGTTAATCTGCCAAGAAGCATTAGGCCTCAATTAAGTCTATAATACCAAGTTTCAAAGAATACTGGCATTCAAATTCTTCACAAAGGAAGAGTTATTCCCATCAGTCACTTTTGTGATGTCTCTCACAGTAAAACAGTAAATTTCCTGGCTGTAACTGTTTAGCAGTACTCATATGATTAAGTAGTTATTGCCATATCACCATTAATGTTTTTTTAATTAATCCAAACTGACTATATACTGTGCAGCCTTTCTGAGCTCATGATAGAACACCAGTATTCAAATATTGTTAGTACTTTGCACACTTTCATAATATCCCATTCCCACAGAGAGCACTGCAGTAGCGAGTGGAGGGTCTATTTTAAGTGCAGTCAGATAGCTATATAGCATTATGACTATATTTAATAAAAGCCTCCTGAGCAGTGAACCATTCCCTGGGGTTATCTACGTTTGACTGACCATGTCTGCTCCCATTTAATATGAAGTGGCAGACAGAAGACGTGTCATTCTCTTTCCCACTTCCTTTCCTGAGGACATGGATTGAGGAAGCAGGAAAAGAAAGAGGAAGAGGTCTGGATTAAAAGTAGGTGTGATGGGACAAGTTAAAATATTTATTTTATGACTTTATTTTAATTTCTTTTCTTTTAGCTTTTCCTATTCTCTTTTATTATAGATGATGCTAGAAATAATTAAAAAATATATTATTAGTTAATTGCAACAGTCTTTTCTGTTTATTTCTGAATCTTTATTAACAGCTATATTTTAAGTAGTTGAATTATTTGGATACGTAACATGGTTCAGAAAGTGCTTCTCTTTGGTGGAGTGCTCATCACGCCACCACCTTCAGTTTTTTATTTCTGTCTTACCAGTGCATAACAATTTCTAATGCTAACTTCTTCCCCCTCGCATTACGCCCAAAGGCTATACTCACAGTGTAGCGGGGAATAAAGTGCAGTGATATACAACAGGGCAATGCAAAGTGGATGACTCAGTTCTAGCAGCTATAAAGGCAACCCTTATATACACTGCACGGTATGGGTGAGACTTCAACTGAGCAGCTTTGGTCTGCCTACCCACTACTGTGTGGTGTGGGCCAGTACTGCTCAGCAACATGAAATATCCATGAGTCAGGTTGGGCATACAGATGCCACTGTACCTGCCAAGCCCCTTAACTGAGGGGAATGCCTGTGAGGGTGCCTATCCTGGAGCCTGAGAGAGCGAGAGCAAAGAGAAAATGTATCTGCAATCTTGCTGTATGATTGCAGAGAGTGAGGCAGCACTGCGTTGTTGGGATTCAATTGTCCTTGACAGTGTTGTGTTTATAAATAGGTAAAAATGGGTTTAAAAAAAAAGGTATTGAATCTGAAAAACACATCACATACTATAATAAACAAACTGACACCAGTGTTGAAACTAATAAGAGAGCCAAAGAAATAAATCTTTTTAAACTATAAAACTGAAAGTGAAATGAGATGACCCACTTTAGAAACTGAGTGAACCCATAATAAACTGAAAATAACTTTTCAAAACAAAGTGAACATTAATGAAACATAGAAAACTGTAACTGTGGCAAGCTTAAGCATTTAATTGTGTTACTAGGTGTTTAATCAGCGTACAAGGAGCTCAACTGTCAAACTTACTTTTGATGCACACAGTTGTGTGAAAACAATTGTTTTCATAGGTCTCTTAATGCTTCTATTGCAATTAAGCCAGGTTCTGCAAATCAAATACATTTGCTTTGATCATAAGCACCACATTTCTAAAAAAATAAATAAATCTTTAACAGTTTGCTGGTTTCTAGCAGGTGAGCGTTAACACAATGCTACAATTTTGCCAGGAGTGGACATCCCAGCAAACTCACTCCAACACCAGACCATGCAACGCTCAGAGAAACAGCAAAATAAGCAACAGATGTATCTCATATTCTACAGCCCTCAATTAGCATTTTAAATGTTAATGTTTGTGACAAGACAATTAGGAAAAACTTAACACATATGGCTTATTTGGAAGGGGTGCCAGGAGAAAGTTTCTTCCAAAAATAAAAAAGACATAATGTATAGCTTAGGTTTTCAAGAAAAAATCAAAGGACTTGGAGAACAGACAAGAGCAAAGTGGAGATGTTTGCTCATAAACGGTGCCTCAAATACCTCATACCAGCTGTCAAACACCACAATAAAGAGGTGATGTTTTGGTTTGTTTTGTAGCCACAGGACCTGTGGTCCTTGCAGTCAGTGAATCAACCATGCACTCCTCTGTATATCAAAATATTCTAGAGTCAAATGTCAGGCCATCTGTTTGTCAGCGAAAGCTTGGTCATCAACACTGGGTTATGCAACCTGACAATGACCCCAAGCACACCAGTAAGTCTACAAGAAAATAATCAAGGTCCAGTCAGAAACCTCAGCTGGAATGAAATGCTGTGGTGGGACCTTCAATAGAGCTGTGCATAAACAAATGTCTGTAAACCTCAAAGAACTGAAGTGGTGTTCTAAAGAAGACAGGGCCAACATTTCTCAACACGAAAGACAGACTGATCATAGATGATCATACAGTCACATAGAAAATTGTTAGTTCAAGTTATTTCAGCCAAATGTTGTTCTAAAAGCTACTGAATGGTGGGTGTAAATAGACTGCATGTAGAACTTGATTTTTCATGACCGTATGTGGGTGTTTGTGTTGTAGATGATGTTTAGCATGAACATATAGAATCACTATGACTAATATTACTCATAAGAGGAAAAATGTGCAGGTGGGAGAATGGATGAAGACAAAGAGGAAGCCTTAAGAAAAGATATCTGGCACAGCAGAGAGTAGCAGGAGGTACGGCGAGTGAGAGAGCTGGTTTGCAAGAAATGTAGGGGAGGGGAATAAGGACTCACAAGGGAGGAGTACAGGAGGGGAGGTCAGAGGGGAGATCAGCAGGTACGGTGTACATCTGTCACCTTCTGCTCCTACAGGCCAAGAATTCCCAGGAGGAACAGAAGAGGAGGAAGAGGAGCAGGAGGAGGCACAAGGAGCAGAATGCCACCAGCACGAGGAGCATCACTAAAAAGGTCTATATTTATTTTGAAGCTGAATTCAAGAAATTTCTAAGCACTTCTTATAAAGTAGCTCTGAAATGCTTAAAAAAAGCATGCCTCTGAGTGGAATGTAATCCATTTTATTTGGTATCTCAGAATGCATATGGTAGCTGAGTATTTTTTCTTTGAAACATTCTTCTATTGTAAATGAAGACAGAGCACAAAAAGAGGTGAGAGAAAAGGACCATAGGAAAGGAGGTGAAGCTAAAAGAAAAGAGAAAACGGCATCGCTGGGAATGGGAGCCACATAGGCACTGTGTTCATGATTCTACTGAGGTTGACGCTGTCCCAGAAACTTATGAATAACATCCCTGTGTGTCAGCTGGTCTCTAAGTGTGCGTGCGTGTGTGTGTGTGTGTGTGTGTGTGTGTGTGTGTGTGTGTGTGTGTGTGTGTGTGTGTGTGTGTGTGTGTGAGATGAAGCAGAAGAAGTCAGGGGCTTAGCCACTGTCTATCGTGCAGGGCCTTGTCGTCCTAAAATCCACTGGGATTGTGAGTGAAACAGAAATGACCCAGAAAGCTAGGACACACAGCTGTACAGACGTCAGAATATCAAGGAAGCAACTCCGTTTACATCAGTCTCTGCAGAGGTTGACTTTGTCTCTAGAAGTCATTTATTTGTTTAGCACGATAAAGATGAAGAACAAGTGACAAATTATCATTTATGTTGTGGATTAGCTTTATGATAATTCAACATTTTAAATACATTATATATACTGTATATAAATAATATATGCATAATATACGCAATATAAATAATATATACAGTCTATAACTGAAACATCAGTACCAGGTTTTATATTATTGTATTTATTTGATTGTTATATTGTTTTATTCTATTGAAGCACTTTGGTCAACTGTGTTGCTTCTAAATGTGCTACTGTAATAAAATTAACATTGATATACCATGGCAGATAAATCATTTATTCTCTATACAGATATACTAAACACATTTGTAGTGATTCCTTCACATTATTAAATTAGGGTTTTTCAGGGCAGGTTTATCCACCACCACGACCCCAACCCCCCCCCCCCCCCCCCCCCCCCCCCCCCCCCCCCCCAACCCCGTAACAAGTCACAACAGATGGCTGCCCCTCTCTGAGCCTGGCTCTGCCGGAGGTCTATCCCCATTAAAAAGTCACTTCTTTCTTCCCACCTTCACCGAGTACTTATTTACAAGCTATCTTCTCATTGCTGGGGTTCTCCCTCTAATATTTCAGTCTTTAACTTAAAATATAAGAGTCTAGAGGCGACTGTGGATTGCTGCTGTATAACTAAAACTGAACTGAAAATAACTCAATTAGACATTGAAATAAACATGTATTCATTAACGTGGCAGTTATTAATAAACTAAGCTGTTTTGAGAATTGATTTACTGCAACCAGTGTCGTGGGGTTCTGTTTTCTTTGAAAGCCATGAAGTCCCAAAAGATGACTCTTTGATTAAATCATGTATGATTAAAGCAAATGGTTGTGTGAGGTTACTGGGGGATGGGGAAGCTATACCATCTGTGGCCAGATATGTTTGCATGCGTCTAGCATAAGGTGTAACCACAGTGTTTATTATGCATTTGTAGCACGGTGTTCCTAATCTGTTACACACCATTAGCCATAAGGATGTTCAGATAGCTGAGTTGAAATTGAGTGACTTTTGGTTTGATTTTCATATTCCTCAAATTGCTCAGTTGATTAAATTTAGCTTCAGTCTTCCAACAGCCTCATCAGTGTCATGACTGATGCAGTCACAAGTGGTTGCATTGAGGGAAGGGGCAAACAAAAAATGAGATGTAGAAAAAGCATAAATGAAACATTTAAAATAATCTTTATTAACAATTCAACCTATTTCTTTTCATTGCTGTTCTGTTCATTTATTTACTGGGCCTTTGTTTATTATTCATTCACTGACATCTCCATAAGCATGTCATTTAAAAAAAGAAAGCAATTTATCAGTTTCAATTTCAGTCACACATGGCTGAGCAAATCAATATGCAATATGGTTAACTGATGGCAGAGGCACAAAGTCAGATCAGTGGTCTTCCACATCCCAAAAATCAAAGAGACTGAACTACACTAAAAATTGAAAGATATTATCTAGTTGTGATGGAATTGTACTAATTGTCTGGGTCATAGGCATACATTTACCAAAGTACTTTGGCACCAGTGCTTCACACTGACACATATATTGATTTCGAGATAGAACATATAAGTCAGCAGTAATTTCTGAAAGAATTAGAACTCAGCCCCCAGCACCACCTGCTTTGCAATGCAATCCTGTCCACTAAAATGCTTACAAGTATCAGACACCCACTGACACATGTCCGGGAAAAACCTAAAATCAATGGAATGGTTAATTGGAAGTGTGAAGGTGCATGTGAGCGTACATGAAATTCTTCAGTGTAAATGTGATTCATTGATAGCTATCCAATAATGGATAAGGGCCACTGCAAAAATTCCAGTAACGAGCACTGGTTAATGATTAAAGAGAATGTGGCTATGTCTCAGTGTGTGGTTCGTGACTGTTGCAAGTCACAAGATTTGTTGGACTGTGTGTGTGTGTGTGTGTGTGTGTGTGTGTGTGTGTGTGTGTTTGTCAGTGTGTCTGAGTCACTGAATGAGCCTAAAGACCACTTTTAAGGATCTGACTCAGTTCAAATCATCAGCACAAACACATTCATGCCATTGTAATTGATGACAGCATATGGAACGTCTTTTGTGCTGCGAGAATAGAATAGAATACAATGGAATACTTTTAAGTCTTATCCCCTCCTCTGTTTTATCCTTTTTTGCAAGTTTGTTTAATTGTTATCTTCTAATGCAGTCCAACACAACTGTCATATTTCACCCCCTTACAATGTAAATTATAAGTGGGACATAGAAACATCATGGTACCGCCCCCAAAAAATGTTTTTTTTTTCTTCATTTAGTTTGCTTGGTTTCATGTCAAATTAACCACGTGCATATCTGCATTTGCTAGATGAGCAAATGATATGAGTGTCAGCCCAGAGGTCAAGATGTTTGTTGGACATACGCACCATATGCACACAGTACACCACTGCTGTTCAACTAGCACACTCTCATATTGCTTTCTTAAAGATTATTCTGTGGACTCTAGAGGTCCAGCAAGTAAAAACTAAATCTATAATCTATTTCAGCAAGCTTGCCAGATTTTATTTGGTTGACATACAAATGACAAAAACCTCTTGTGTCTTGATAACTACAGTGTAATGAGAATAAAGGAGTAAGTCGGCAGGCTGGGTGGAAGTAAACCTTCCGCTGGATTGAGAATGAGTGTTGTTTCCAGTCTTCTATTATGTTTTGGTACTTTTTTTGTTCAAGTTCAACTTGGACAAAGAGGTCAGGTTATGTAATGTGAATTCTGGCCTCTGGTGTGAGATTTGAGTGCTTGCTACCATCTTTTTTAGGGTAACCCACATACTTTGTTTGTAACTGTGAGTTGAGCAGTAGTGTCAACCTAGGGGTCAAAAGTCTTAAAATGAATGTTGTAACACACATCCACACACAAATGCCTCAGTGGATAACTGAGGAGATATTTACATAAGTAAAAGAATGTTTCTATTTTTTTTAAATCATGTATATGCTATTTGAACAATTTGGTTTATCATAGTTTGCTTTTAAAAAGCCACAATGAGCCATACAATATGTTTTCTGTGATTTATTTCAGCTAGAGAGCCACATATATGTGAATAGTTGAGCTGTGTTAATATCCCATTATATTATTAAAATGGCACTATATGTATTCCTTTTTCACATCACCCACAATCTTTTGGACTTGTGATCTGCAACAATGTGAAACTGCATTTTACAGAAACAAAATGCCGGAGACGCACCGAAATTCAACCCTTACGATATGTGTGAACACTTTCTAAATATATGGATTCATATTGTAAAATAACTACATGATGCAAAAACAAAGCATAAATAAATAAGTTGAAAGCACAGGAACAATATATACATTCTTCTTGCAAGGTTGGCAAAAGTGCAGCTGGTGATGTTATAGCTACTGTAGATATCTCCTCCCATAAATTTACCAGTGCTTTATCATTGTTCCCTGCTGTCTTATATTACACATTACCCCTGCAACCAATGCTTCTTTTGCCAACTGTGCAGCATAAATTAAAGAATAAAGTTGGTTTCGTGCCATATCTTTGATCTGCAAGATTATCTAGTGGTGTGGAAGTCCAGTACACTCAGACTCTAAAAGCCTTGACATATATTCTGATAATCTACTGAATACAAAGCATACCTCGATAACTTTGGATGTTGTTTTTTTAGTTATATGATCAAATGGATGTAAATATTGTCACTGTAGGATGTTCCCAAGGAGGCAGGCAAGGTAATGTGTAGCTAACAAACTACTGCCTGGAGCAATCACCTCTCTCCTGCTGTTTTCTGTCATTGTGTGCGTGTGCGTGTGTGTGTGTGTGTGCGTGTATTTGTCTGTGGTGGAGCGCTGCTGGATATGTGTGCATTTGTATGTAACATCTGAAGAACATGAATCAGCAGGGCTTTTACCCTGTCACAATGGTGGAGGAAAGAAAGAAAGCAGAGCAGAGAAGAACTAGGCATGGTAAGAAGGGTATATTCAAAAGGGCATAGAGAAAATTGGATGAAGACAGGGATTCACACTGTGAGCGTTTTGTTGTATTTTGTGATTGCAGGTTATATGAAGGTGTAATCAAAAAGTTTTGCAACCGTAACTATAAATAGCAAAATTTGTACTTGATTGAAAGTTGTACACTAAGCAGTTTCCTGTATGAACAATTTTCTTCGTACCTTCTGCATCCACCATCCATAAGAAGCATTCTGCTATAGCTAACATTACAGTTGAGCCGCTGAGTGACAGCATTAAAGCTAACATCTTGTCATGCTGTCATGAGTTCCTTGTCACATCTAGATGGGTGCCTTCTTCTGCCACACTGATTTACACCCATTTCCTTGCCTCATGTCAAAGAGAGGTGTCAATTATTGCATTTCATTTCCGCTGTCAGTGTGACATTGCTTCCGTTCTAGCATATGTCCAAAGGAAGGGATAACATTTCCATAACCGATCACCAGAGACCAACTGGTCATCTCCTCACATTCAAACTCGACTTAAGTTAACAAAACACTCATACATTACCATGCCAACAAGTCAGCTCTGCAGCAATTTTAAAAGTGGAGCAGAGCAAACTGAAAACAAATAAAGATATGAGGTCCCATTATTGTAATTACTCCTATTCATGAAGCTGATTGGCTCATTTCAAATATAGGGTTGAGTGGACCAATCAGCTGAGCAGTTTTCAGCTGACAAACTATAATGCATAAAGATATGCTAACGTACTCAAAACCACCATTGTGGTAGTTCGGGTTAAGCCTGTTAGGGTTTCTCTGGGGTCACATTTTGTCATGAGGACACACAGCCAGACAAGATGAAAACAGTGCCAACTACACCATTGCTGCAGGTAACTATGGTGACGCTTGGAGAGTGTAGGCGTGTAGAGGGTGTAGTTGACTCAATGCAGTGCTCCTCTGTCTGTGTATGTACTAGAGATGGCACGATACCACTTTTTTATGTCCGATACCGATATCATAAATTTGGATATCTGCCGATACCGATATGAATCCGATATAGTGTTTTTTAATCAACAAAACTGTTTTTTAAATATCTTGCTGCATTTTCTATAAGTTCATACTCAAGTTTAAAACAACAACTACACTAAAGCTATTCTGTTATACCTGTATCCAAAAAAAATATTTCATAGTTCAGCAATACTGATCAATCTAATAAACTTAAACCTACACCATCCTCCCTATTCTGGTATTTTAAAGAGTACTTAGCATATATATTAAGCAACCTAACTAATAGGGTTCCAACTCCCAGCAACAACAAAAATAAATAAATAAAAAATAGGGAACCACCCCTCACGCTCCACCTCATGATGCTTAATCGACGTAATCAACCTTAATTTGATGCAGTGTGGAAAAAAAAATGCACAGAAATCAATTATTTTTCAAGAAATATTAAATAGATTCAACATCTTTCTTCAACAAAATTGCAGACTGCACAGATGGTACCTTCACAAAGGAAAAAGTACTATAGCTTACTAGGGTATATATATATATATATATATATTAGACTTAATAGTTACTATATACAGTAATGGACTTCTATTCATTTTGCATCAAATTAAAACTTTGGCTGTCAGATAATTATTTATTAAAAGCTAGACATTTTAAATGAGAATAAGAAAGAAAAGTATGTCTTTGTGCCCCCTTTTCCCTGTTAATGCCCTATCGGCCCCCCTGGCTAAACTTTGCTAGATCCGCCCCTGCACAGTTACCAGCCGTCAGCTACGTAGAAAAAGATCCTCGAGTAGAAAGTAATATTAAATAAATTCTAACAACAGCTTATAGAGCTTAAACGTGCTGCTGTTGTTCAGCCGCTGGTTTCCTCTTTCTGGTGCAAAGTGGGCCAAAAGCAAACAAGAGAGACGTACTCCCGACAGAAAAGCCGATCAGCTGATCGTTAAGCAGTTTCATGATTGAAGTAGCAGCAAGAAGAGGCAGTCGTTTGTTAAGCTTAACGCAGGAATGCTTTACAAACATTCAGAGATGGACTTACACACTTGCTTTACTTCTCTCGGGGATAACTTTGTCGGAGATGAAATGCCGGGTTGCTAGCGAAGCTCCACATGCTATCCAGACCACCGACAGGTCCCGCATGCCACAGCCGCTCTATCACGTGATGCATACTGCTCCGACGTGCTAACGTTCTGAGGTGAGTTACGGCGTGTTGCAAGTTTTTTGAGGTGCTTTCGTGATATTTAATGGATCGGATTACATTTTTTATTTTTCTCCGATATCCGATCCAGTAATTTAGGTCAGTATCGGACCGATACCGATACGTAATATCGGATCGGTCCATCTCTAGTATGTACAAGTTCTTATTTTCCCTTTGGCCCATGCTCCACCTTTACACCAACTTTTCTGAAGTTTGGCAAGGTAACTTTTTTTTTTTTTTTTTTTGCAAAAACCTGCTAAAAAAACTAACAAACTAAAAACTGGAACTACAGTAACTCAACTTAGCTCATAGAAGAGTAAATCTATAGCACTCAAAAAGAGTTGCCATAGTTTTGTGTTTTTCTGTGCTGTTTATTTATATTTCACTTTTCCTATATTAGACTTTCTTTATAGCCCAATTTAGTTATATTTAGCTTGTAGGGTGCTTTTTTCTATGGTGGTCCCTAGAGACAAAGCACGTATAAACTCCAAAACACTTACAAATTCCAAAACACTTACAAACTCCAAAACACTTACAAATTCCAAAGCATTTACAAACTCCAAAACACTTACAAAATCCAAAACACGTACAAAACTCCAAAGCACGTATAAACTCCAAAACACGTGCAAACTCCAAAACACAACGGAAGTGCTCCAGGACACTAGGGGCATTATTGAGCTTTTGTTACTTAGTGACTACACAAGCCAGGAAGTACCAACGACCGGATTTGGTGCGTTTTAGTAACATGTAAATTTTTTTAAATTATTTGAATATATATGAGTGTGGTTGTTCTATCTTTGCAGGTGTTTTCTGCTGGTATCCAACTCCATGTGTTTGCAACAAACTTGCCGTTTATTTTGCAAATCGAGCTCAACACTGCCCCTAGCATCCTGGAGCACTTCCGTTGTGTTTTGGAGCTTCGGAGCTTGTACATGCTTTGGAATTTGTACGTACTTTGCAGTTTGTACGCACTTCGGAGTTTGTAAGTGTTTTGGAGTTTGTAAGTGTTTTGGAGTTTGCATGTGTTTTGAAATTTGTAGGTGTTTTGGAATTTGTAAGTGTTTAGGATTTTGTGAGTGTTTTGGATTTTGTAGGTGTTTTGGAATTTGCAAGTGTTCTGGATTTTGTACGTGTTTTGGAGTTTGCATGTGTTTTGGAGTTAGTAAGTGTTTTGGAGTTTTGTACGTGCTTTGGAATGTGTATGTTTTGGAGTTTGTAAGTGTTTTGGAGTTTGTACATGCAAACTTCAAAAACACGTAAAAACTCCACAGAAGTGCACCAGGATGCTAGGCCGCAGTGTTGAGCTTTTGTTACCTAGTGGCTACACAAGCCAGCAAGTACCAATGACCGGATTTGGTGTGTGGTAGTAACAGGTAAATGAACATTTTTTTAAATTATTTGAATATATATGAGTGCTTGTGTCTAAATACACAAACAATACACATATGCTTTCAATTGTGTATGTCTGTGAAGGTTCTCAGTCATCCAGGTCATCGTAGTCAAAGGAGCTTGCATAGAAAAGCATCTGGACTTCTTTAAGTTACTTGAAGACGTTTCACCTCTCATCTGAGAAGCTTCTTCAGTTCTAAGGTCAAATGGTGTAGAGTGCCAGATTTAAACCTAGTGGGAGTATCCCCCCACAGAGGGACACAAGGACCCCCTGATGATCCTCTAATCGCCTGAGCCAAGGTGTGAAACTGGGTGTAGGTCCCAATCAGCCAGAGTTTCAATTGTGTAATTTAAGTGATCGAGGTAGCTCTGTTTTGGAAGTTCAGTTAACGCTTGAAATGTGTTTTGGAGTTTGTACGTGCTTTGTCTCTAGGGGCCACTGCATATATTTATATATAAACATATATAAATAAAACCACTTTTTTTACATTAGCAATTCCTTTTGTGCATAATTTTATATTGTTGTTAATAATAAATTAATTAAAGCAACAAAGCAACCTAAAGAGCCAGTTCGGAGCCGAAAGAGCCGGCTCTTTTTAATGAGCCGAGCCGGAAAAGAGCCGGAAAATCCCATCACTAGCAACTAACAATAAAGAGTTAGGTGATTTTTTCTTTTTTACCTGATTTTTGTTTCTGAGAAAATTGAGATCCACATATGAGGACATTCACTTTAAATTTCGATAGAACAGTAGCAGTATAATGTCCTCGTAAGTGGATATCAGCCCCTTGTAGGGCAAAATTTAGTATATTGGTCTAGACAACCCAAAATGTGATGTCCATATATGTGGACGCCAGGTCCTAGGAGGTTAAAAAGTCAAGTTATATTTTATTTAGCATCAAATCACAGTAACAGTCACCTCATGGCAGTTTATACTGCAATGCTAGGGGAAGAAAAAAAAGAAAAAATTCAAACAGGCAATAAAATTTAGACATTATGGCAGTAAACATATGTGACAAAACTTTGTCATGCTAGTTGAAAAAAATTACCTTTTGGCAAATGCTAAAACTGAATACAGTAATTAAATGTGTTTTTATTTTGCTATTTTTTTTACTAAAATAAATTTCTTTCAGTTTGCTACAGGGTATTTTCTTCACACTTTAACATTGCATGAGAGAGGGTCAACACTCAGTTCTTCCCTGATACTTTGCATAAATTACTGGTGTAACCATGTTTTACATCTTACTTCTCTCTTTTGCTCTAGTCACTCTTAGTAAGCAGAAATCATGATCCTCTAATAAAATAAATGTGGTCACAAACACACTTAGGTAGATGGTGGCCAAAGAAGGAGGCAGAAAGCAAGGAGACAGACAGATGGAGATGGAGTGGTGGGCAGGCAATGTTGGTGGTTGATGAGACTACAGGGGAGAGCTAGTCTTCTGACATGGTGTGATTCCACTGATTTATATTTAAGGGAGTGCTCTATCGTTCTCAGAGGGGTGAAGGAAAGAGAAGAGGAAGGAATGAGGTGAAAGTGAGGACATTAGATCACCCTGGCAAACCTATCTGTCAATCAGATGGATTCTTCAGAGAGCAAGCTTGCATGTCCTGTGTTTTTCTCTGGGTCTCGGTGGAATTGTTTAAATATTAATGATTTCTTTAGGTGTGTTCACATTTTCTTCGGGTCTTGCATGTGGGGGTGGGGTCTCGTGTTGCCTGTGTATCACGCATGTTTCTTCAGCTGAATGGCAATAACGCGGTTAGCATGAACGTGCTCACGTTGCTGTGTGAAATCAAACAGTTTTATAAAGTACAACACTAAAGCTGCTGCTGAACTTTTAAGTTGCGCAGTAACAGTTCCTATGCACACAAGAGTGCCCGCATGCCCACACAGAAATGCTCCCTTGTGACCGAAAGACACATGCTTTAAACCCTTGAAGCAATGAAAGCATTTCAGCTATATCTCCATATCTAATCATAAGACTTAAGATTATGCCTGTGACCAATGAGGATACAACGCTTTAATTCTGTGTATCTGTCACATATTCAAACCCTCATGTCTGGCTAACAGGCCATGGAAATCGCAGATCTCCATAACTAATCACAGTGCATTCAGGTAAATACAGTTTAAGTAACTTGCTCAAATACAAACTGGCTCACTTATAATATATAATGTTTAAATCCACAATTCATTTATAGTCAAACCCAGTAAATAAAAGTCAGCATTCAGTACAAAGTTCAGGACATTTACTATACAAGATATATGCATCCGTCATCCGTTACAGGCTAACACTGCATCCTCACAAGTACAGACACATGCGAGAAAAAATAGAAAAACAAAACAACACACATAAATACACACACACACACACATGCAGGGTAGACATCAAACAAAGAGACACAGACAAAGACGAAGGCACATGTAGTGATGCACATGGGAACCAATCTGTGATCACTACCAGCGTAACATTGAAGCCTCAGAGGGGAGTTGCCTTGGGCTTACCTTTACATGTATGATGAGATCAGACAGAATATATGCATGGTGTATAAAACTACAAAAACAACAACAACAACAACAACAACAAGAAAAACGGGTGGAAAATAAATTTGTGCACATTCACATCCTGTGTCATCCCATGTAAGTGAATTTAGGAGTACTGTATGTGTGCATTGTTTGAGTATATTTTGTGCCTTTGTCACTGTGAGTGCATTTTTTCAACAGTATGGCCAATGCAGAGTAATTAATAATGTAGCACTTGCAGAGGTAAAGGAAGTGTGTGTGTCTGGTGGAAGTATGGAGGAAAAGGGAAAATAGACAGTGGGAGACAAAGAGAATAAGGAGATGGGGAAGAAGGGGGAGAAGGGAGAAAGATGACACAACATAGGGACAAACAAGCCGCATCTGTAGAGGGGGAAAAGAAATGGAAGGAAAAGTATTGACTTTCATTTTATTTATTAACTGTTAGGATTTTTTTCAAATTAAAGAAAATCTTTGACCAGTTACATCTTTAATTTAAAAGTTTACCAAAAAATTCAAACTCTGCCTCATAGCAACCAACAGCAAGTGAACAGGAAGCAGGTCAGTGTCTTGCTTTGGGGTTCTCTAGCAGAATAAATGGCTGTAGTGCAGTTTGGCCCTTTCTTCTCCTCTTATTCAACATTTACATAGGTAAGTGTTTCCATCCATTTAGTGTTCATATCAAATGTTTACATATATTTGTTTTGCATGTGCACTCTCTCCTGCCAAAAAATAGAGAGATGGGATGATTCACTAAAAACACAAGCAGCTTGTGTTTCATTAATATTTCCAGGAAATGATTCACATCCTATGAAAATAAATAGGATAAAATCAAGCTGTAAAAGTAAGAATGGCTGGATATATTTTCGCAGATAAAAAGAAAAGAGATCTGAAGTGTCAGCATTCAGGGTTCTGCTGTGGTTGGGAAGATTAAGTTGGGAGTGTATGTTTGAAAAAAGAAAAACATTACAGAAAAACACATCTCATTAATCTGCAACAATTGTGCGTTTTCGAGGTGAAGTACGGATAGAGTAAGAGAGCTATGGCTGTATACAATGTGAATTGGATTAAAGAGGTTGGGAAAGAGTCAAGAAACTGGGGGGGGGGGGGGGGGGGGGGGGTTATTTTCTCTTTTTCGGGAGGCAGGAAGAATGGACCAGTGAAATGGAAGAAGAGGAGAAGGTGAAGGTGGTCAGGGGGAAAAGAGTGGGAAGAGGCATGAAGGTAGAAATAGTCTTTTGGGAGATAAGAAAGCACCACTGAACGTCAGCACATGGCTGCATTGCTGGAGACGCACTGCAACTGTTGGGCTGAGTAGAAGTGTAGTGTGTAGCCAAACTAGAGGGGGCAGAGAGAACATCTCAGTGTGTGTTGATGCATATGTTTGTGCACATGAAACCAGTGGAAGTGTGGGTACCGAGGTGGGGAAAGGGAGGTGATGAGGATGAATGTGAGTGTGTGCACCCATGACAACGGGCGGTGGTGCAAAGTAAGAATAATAAGGGGGTGTGCTCTTTTCTGCAGACAATAGGGCCAAGGGTGGGTATGGTCCTTGGTGTGGGGGATGTGAGGATAGGGGTGGAGGGGCTTTGCCACTCAAGACGCCAAAGAATGGGCTGTGCTTCAGCAGACGTGAGGGTTGGGAGAGGTAAGTTTGCTGTGGGAGAGGACAGCTGCATGTACAGTAAAAAAAGACAAAAACATAAAGAGTGGGTTAATAAAGGGGCAAGGAAAAAGGGTTGGTGAATGATGGGGATGGGGATTGATGAATAGAGGTGGGGGCATATAAGGCAATGAAAGCCGAAAAGGGGGGTGAGGAGACAGACGGGGAGGAAGAGTGTGGGGGGAAAAAAGAAGATGAAGATTGAGTCGCTGCAGTAGAGCTCCTCACCCACAAAGGAACCCCCATGCAGCCTCAGCTACTGAGCCAGAACCACTGCAGCTGCGACTGCTAAAAGAGTGTGTATGAGTGTGAGACCTAGTTAATGTGTCTGCCTGTGTGTTTATGTCAACCTGTGGTGGCAACTGTGGCTTTGAAAACCTGACCACATGCAAGACTGAGGTCTGAATCTCTGCAACGTACAGCAGAGTGGCAGTGCAGAAGTGGGTTAGAGCAGCGGAGAGAGAGAAAGGATGAGAGAGACTTGAGAGGGAAGGGCGTACAGAGACAGACGGAAAAAGAAAGAGGGTGAAAGAGCAAGAGATCGAAAGTGCCAGAGAGAGACAGTGAATAAGAGACTAAAAGATTGAGAAAAACAAAGATTAAACTAAGAGGAGATGAGGTCAAAAGGAGGAGGGAAACTGTGAAATATGGACATGGTGGAGGGAGGGAGGGAGGGAGGGAGGGAGGGAGGGAATGACTGAGGCAAGCCATGATGGAGACAAAGAGCGATAAAGGGTGGGAGGGAATGCATAGGAGTGACGGAGCAGAGTTAGGAGATGTAAAGTGAAAGTAATAGATGGAGCAGCTGTGAGAGAGGGAAAGGGATAGGAGAGTTGGATTAATGAAATAAATGCAGAGGAGGGCTCTGGAGAAAAAGAGGAGATAGGAGAAGAAGAGAAGCAGGAGGAGAAAGAGGGTAGAGATAGAAAGAGGCGGCTAAGGGGAGCAGAGGGAGAAGAAGAGATTAATAGTTTTGTAGATCTGCTCCTGTGTTGCTTCGTCAAGAGTAATGCCTTTTTCCTCCAATCCTTTCTTCCATCCTCCTAGATTCCCTTTTAAAAGGACTTTCTGGAATAGACACAGACACAGTCAAACAGATACACACACATATGTGTGTATGACACATATACACAGATGCACGCACAGTGAGTAACTGCTGTGATTCATGTAAGCTGTCTTCATTCCGGTGAACACTTGCCAGCTCACTAATAGGAGAAATTCTTTAATACTGTGCCACTATGGATTTCAAAGCCACTTACTGTAGTTCGCATGTCTCTGAACACATTCAAAGACCTGGGCCCTCACCATACAGCCATAAATAACCCACAATGCAGAACAGGTTGCTCGGGTTTTTTGTGAAGTGTGTGTGTGTGTATGTTCTTGCGTGCAGGTGAGTCTGTTTATTTGCATGCTTGTAAGTGCATGGTCATGCAAGGAAAAGACTAAAAAGTTCCAGCCACAGGAGCTCCTAGAGAGGAACTTTGATCTTGGTGCTTATGATTAATTACCTCGGTGCTCTATCTGTCAGTGGCACTGAGGCTCCCAGGACGTTTTGTAGCTCAATATCCATCATGTACAACATCAGCCTGTTCAAAGTTTATAGTAAGGCAAGGCAAGGCAAGGCAAGTTTATTTGTATAGCACAATTCAACAACAAGGTGATTCAAAGTGCTTTACAGAGACATTAGAAACAAAAACAAATGAAAAGCATTATTTAAAATTGATTAAAACAAGCAAACAAACTAACTAACTAATTAACAAACAAACAAACAAAACAGTATATAAAATCAAAACAGATAAAATCAGAACAATAGATAAAATCAGTAGTTAAAATGTTAGTTTTGAAATTTAAGCTTGAAAATGTGGATTTGGTGCTTTATTCAAATGCAGCTGAGAACAGGTGAGTCTTCAACCTGGATTTAAATAAACTGAGTGTTTCAGCTGATCTGAGGCTTTCTGGGAGTTTGTTCCAGATATAAGGAGCATAAAAGCTGAATGCAGCTTCTCCGTGTCTGGTTCTGACTCTGGGAACTGATAAAAGACCGGATCCAGATGACCTGAGGGATCTGGAAGGTTCATACTGGGTCAGGAGGTCACTGATGTATGTTGGTCCTAAACCATTCAGAGCTTTATAGACCAGCATCAGAACTTTAAAGTCTATCCTCTGACGGACAGGCAGTCAGTGTAAAGACCTCAGAGCTGGACTGATGTGGTCCACTTTTTTGGTCTTAGTGAGGACTCGAGCAGCAGAGTTCTGAATGAGCTGTAGTTGTCTGATTGATTTTTTAGGTAGACCTGTAAAGATGCTCTTACAGTAATCAAGCCTACTAAAGATGAATGCATGGACTAGTTTTTCCAGGTCCTGTTGAGGCATCAGATCTTTTATCCTTGATATATTCTTGAGGTGATAGTAAGCTGATTTTGTTATTGTCTTAATGTGTTTTTCTAAGTTTAGGTCTGCATCCATCACTACACCCAAATTTCTCGCCTGGTTTGTGGTTTTTAGGTGTATAGATTGAAGTTCTCTGGTGACCTGTAATCGTTTTTCTTTGGCGCCAAAGACTATTACTTCAGTTTTGTTTTTGTTTAGCTGGAGAAAATTGTGGCACAACCAGTCATTAATTTCCTCAATGCATTTACCAAGAGCCTGTACAGGGCCTCGGGCTCCTGGTGACATTGTGATATATATTTGTGTGTCATCTGCATAGCTATGATAGTTTATTTTGTTGTTCTTTATAATCTGTGCCAGTGGGAGCATGTAAATGTTAAACAGAGGGGGTCCCAAGATGGAACCTTGGGGAACTCCACATGTGATACTTGTCTGCTCAGATGTGAAGTTACCTATTGATACAAAGTATTTCCTGTTTTCTAAGTATGTTTTGAACCAGTTTAGTACAGTTCCTGAAAGACCTGCCCAGTTCTCCAGTCGTTTGAGTAATATGTTGTGGTCAACTGTATCAAATGCTGCACTGAGATCCAGTAAAACTAAGACTGACATTTTTCCACTGTCTGTGTTCAGACATATGTCATTAAACACTTTGGTCAGAGCGGTTTCAGTGCTGTGGTTCTGTCTAAAACCTGACTGGAAGGCATCATAGCAATTATTCTGTTTTAAGAAGTAACTGAGCTGTTGAGAAACTGCTTTTTCAATGATCTTACTTAAAAATGGGAGATTTGAGATCGGCCTGTAGTTGTTCATTTGTGTCTTGTCAAGATTGTCCTTTTTCAGTATAGGTTTTATTACAGCAGTTTTTAGTGGTTCTGGAAACACACCTGACATTAAAGAAAAGTTGACGATAACAGGTCTGACTCCAAAGTCTTTGAGACCTTTTTTGAAAAAACTTGTTGGCAGGACATCTAAACAGCAAGAGGAGGAGTTCAGTTGACCTAAGATGTCCTCCAGGTCTTTGCTGTTAATAGGGTGAAACTGTTTGATGGTGTTTAAACAGTTTTTCGGTGGACACAGTACATATCCCGAATCTGCTGTTGATGTACCAATTGCTTGTCTAATCTTTTGGATCTTTTCTGTGAAGAATTTGGTAAAGTCATTGCAGGCCATGGTTGAATGAAATTCAGCTGCGACTGGCACAGGAGGGTTTGTTAGCCTGTCAACTGTAGCAAATAAGACCCGAGCATTATGGCTGTTTTTAGTGATGATGTCAGAGAGATAGGACCTTCTTGCACTCCTCAGTTGTAAATTATAATTGTGAAGTTTCTCTTTATAGATGTCATAGTGAACCTGGAGGTTTGTTTTTCTCCATCTGTGCTCAGCTTTCCTACACTCTCTTTTTTCATTTTTTACTAGTGTGGAGTTTCTCCATGGAGACTTTTTCCTTCCAGAGATAACCTTCACCTTAATGGGAGCAATTGTATCCATTACATTTAACATTTTTGCATTGAAGCTATTGACGAGCTCATTGACTGAACCTCTGGACAGGTCAGGTGTTAATGGGAAGACCTGGTTAAAGATCTCACTACTGTCTTCAGTTATACACCGTTTTGTGATCACTGCTGTTGATATATTTGTGTGGGCTGAGATTTTACTTTCAAAGAAAACACAGTAATGATCAGACAGGCCCACATCAGACACAGTAACCTTTGAAATGCTCAGGTCCTTGGAGATCAGTAGGTCAAGAGTGTGTCCTCTATTATGTGTGGCCTCTGTTACATGCTGAGTCAGCCCAAAGTTGCCCAGAATGTTACTCAGGTCTTTAGTCCCTTTGTCCTGAGGGTTGTCCACATGGATGTTAAAATCCCCAACAATAATTACACAGTCGAAATCAACACAGATCACAGACAGCAGTTCACTGAGGTCATTAAAAACGTCTGTGCAGTATTTGGGAGGCCTGTAAACATTAAGAAACACAACTTTGGATGGGGCCTTCAGCTGTAAAGCCACATATTCAAAAGACTGAAAACTTCCAGGAGATAGCTGCTTACATTGAAATGATTCATTAAATAAGACAGCAACCCCTCCTCCTCTCCTGCTCACCCTGGCCTCACTGATAAAACTGTAGTTAGGAGGGGTCGTCTCGATGAGAACAGCTCCACTGTTATTTTGGTCCAACCAAGTTTCAGTTAAAAACATAAAATCAAGGCTGTGCTCAGTGATTAAATCATTAATTAAAAATGTTTTCCCAGCTAAAGATCTAACGTTTAATAAAGCCAACTTAAGTGTTTTAGAGGTATTACTTGTCCCCTCGTGTTTGGGAGCAGTCTGTGGCACACAAGGTATGTTTACTATATTTAAAGATCTTTTAGAGTGCAGCTCTCTGTGTTTTGACCAGGCCACATGTCTCCTTCTGTCACCTGAAAGTACAGAAATTTTAAAACCTTCTAGTAAACAGGGTCCCAGCTTCTCCTGGGAAAAGTCACCACTGCCATAATCCTCGCAGCCCGGACCCTCCACACATCAGACTGCGGAGACAGAGCATGAAGGTGGTAAGGAGGAACTAAGGGGGGCGAGGCTGGGCAATGTGACTTCGATTGCTCTGTTGAGGGTGGGGCTCGATGGCGAACCTTTGGCTGCTCTGGTGGGGGGTTTATGGGGGACAAAAAGGGATTGGGCCGGGGGGTAGATCTGAGCCCAGCATTGACCCGCTCCATCATCTCCTCAGGGACTATTGTCTGACGTCTGCCTCCTTGTTCCTAAAAAAAAAAAAAGTGGGGAGAAAATACAGCAATTTATGACTTCATTACCAAATGTGCAGTGATTAAGCAAGGCTCCTTCTCTAATTTACCCTGGTAAGACTTGACTTTAAGTGCCACCCACTGTGTGCAGACAAAAAGCCTCCATCAAATTATGTTAATGTTGATGTAAAACATTTATGGCTTATACTTCTTAGTTCTGAATATTTTGCATTTCTATTCCTCCGACTCTGGCTTTGGGCGCTAACCTGCAATACCACTGTGTTCCTTCGGCTGAAGTTGAGCACTTTCATCATTAATATTTAGCTCTGGAATGCTAATGATCTCTCTGAATCATATCATCACGCCACAACCTCCAATTAACCTCTCTGGAATGCCATCATACCCACATTCACACAAAGACACACACAATCTCACTCTGGGACTCCCTGCCTTTCCTTCCCTCACCTCTTTTTCATCTCTAACTCTCTTTGGCACATTTTGCCTCTCAAAGAATGTATGCTGAGACAGTTTTCCCTCTCATGTTTGTGTATATGTGTGAATGCACATCCTGTGGTGTCCAAGCCTGAAAGACAGCTCCTGCCTTTCAGAGTTCATCTTCACTCAAGAGAGATCCAAGGCCTGTCTTCCATTTGTCCTTGGTACATTTTTAATAAAGCTAATCTGAGATTGGTGGATGAACCTCGTCACCTGCCTGTCATTCTTTCAATTTTCATTCTATCGACATTACACTTCATGTGTGAGAGGCAGAGGGAGCCTTCTCTCGGGAGTGAATGTGGTTTATTATAGATGATTTTTCTTTCCGCCTTTGGTTTGAAATTCACAATACTGTGTCCTCATAAACATGAGTTCAGGTATGTTTTGCCTGCAAAATATCTGCAGTCAAATATCTTTGAAACTCATACATGCTGTATAAGTCCTTCTGTTATGTTAAGAATAGTATGATTTGTCCATAAAAGACAGGGTATGAACTTGACATTTAATTAGATAGCATTTATTTTTAAGCGAAGCCCTCTTTGATGTTAACATTTTCACAAGACAGTCTTTTGAAAGCAAATCTGCCTTCACTGATTTTCCACAGAATAAAACTTTGCAGTGACCTTGAGAGTTAAGGCCCTGAGGGACTGTTGCTCTTCCAAAAGCTAAGCAGCAGTTGAAGTTTTAGGATAGGTTTAAATCTGTGTTGTTTGGCTTATAAAGTTCTGCAAATTGTGTCCAAACCTTTGGTTTACGTGACACCAACTTGCCGTCTGGATACCGCCAGTATTCCTATAACATGCATTCTTCAATGCTAATTTCCTTACTTAAAACCAATTGAGGCCCAACGGTCTTTCTGAGGTTCCTGCTCGAAAATGACATGCCCAAAATAAATAGAGCATTCCTCTGCAATTACAAACTCTATATAAACAATTTTGGTATAAAAATGAAGGCAACACTGAGATTTCATCAGATGTATAAATATTAAATCAGATGTTACTGTGTTAAAATTACTGAGGCTGAAACAGAGGAAAATCAAGTAATTTTTTTCCACATTTATTTTTGGATTTTATTGGATATAACAACTTTGAAAATATGCTTCAGTATGCAATAAACTCCAGAAAATCTGTAATAAACATATGAACATTATCTGTGCAAAGATGTATGCACTTTTAATGCAAGATAGCAAGGCATTTTGACATTTAGCCCATTTTGGCACCATCTGGCAGTTGAAATTTCTTAGGTGTTGGACAGCAGAAATGATTTAAGTTTATTTAGATGCTTAAAAATGTTGTTGTTTTTTTAAATATTTTTTGAAGAATTGAACATACACTCAGGTACATTGGGCCTTTTTTCCTGTGCTTAATCAACTTCTGGAAAAGTCCCTTAACCCTTTAAACTCTGAATGCCAGTAACTTCGGCTTCTATTGGCTGATTTGCATCATTGACCCCTCTTTTTAATCATTCGAGCCAACAGAATCATGTTAACATTGCCATGTTTACGTCAGTTTCACCAATCAGAAGTTGCAAGGCAAAAAAATCCACTTGATATTTAATGCAAAATGACGTTATTGTTTATCAAAAGTCAAACATACTTATTTTCTTCTTTTGCGGCTTAGCTAAGATTCTGAGGCTTCTGTGGATATCACACATTGCAATACTTATATAGCCGAGCTTGTTCTACAGACGATAAAATGGAACCTTCTGGGCGCTGGAGCTTAGGAGGTTTTAAACGAGAAGCTGAGCAAAACAATGTGTTTTGGGAGAACTAATGTCCTTGTAGTTTTACCAAAAAAAAAATTAAATAAAAAAACGAGAGCTGGTACAAATATGCATGAATTGTTATAAACCTTTGTTTTCAAGGCTGAACAAAAATAAGCATAGAAGTAATGCATCTTAATGGATACTGGTTGTGATTTGGACTCAGAACAAGGAGTGCTTGTTAGACATTGCACAATGTTTTAATGCAACCTTTTCCAAAATATCTTAATCATGTGTGCTCACATGGTAACAAAAAAGCCAGTTTAGCACAAAATCCAACATAAAAATACAGCAAATATTCCCTGGTTAATGGTTCTAAATTACTTCTGAAGTTCATCCATCTGTTTTCCTAATCGTTTGTCCTATTCAGGGTTGCTGGAGGACCGAAGCCTATTTAAGCTGAGTCTGGGCCAGAAGGAGGATGACACACCCTTTACTTTGCCACTATATCACAGAGAAACAGACAATCATTCACACTCACATTCACACCAACAGTCAATTTTGAATTACTAATTAATGTAATGTGTGGGTCTTTGGACTGTGTGAGAAACTCAGCACAGGCACAGATCAAACACACAAACCCCAAACAGAAAGGTCCCAGTCAGCAGGTGAGAATTGTTGTGAGGACAGAATTCTAACCATTGCAGCTCTAAACCTCCAAAAGAAATGCAACAATGCCATTTCTTTATGTCTTTCATTACAATGTGAACATGTTGGTCTGCGGATATTCATTTAAAGCTAATACTAACATTTGTTACATTTACATTAATAATATGGATTTTTCTTGTTTTGGGGACATTATTGCCAAATATTACTAAAGAATCTACTTTAGTTCCTGAGATGCCAGGGGTGCGTGAAGAACTCAGTGTATAAAAGACACAAAACACAATGTATTCTGAAAAGTTGCATCAAGAACTCAGTTCGCTGACAGTGATGCCAATCTCAGTAACCATTTACATGACTGATTGTACAATAGAGAAATGTAAATGACAGTTAACAGACAACACAGTTAGTGTGGGTGTCTTTCAGACACACCTGCCAATGTGTTATTAGAAGGTTCATAATTTCAGTAGGCCAGTTAGGGCGCATCTCATCTACAGTATAGTTGAATTGGTGTTGGTTTAATGCAGACATTTCTTCTACTTTATCAAGAACTACTTTTAAATCTAAAGAAGTTGTGGTTTAGGATGACCAGTTCTACATTGAAGCTGTTTTCAGCTCCTCCCTTGCCACAAGGGTTCACCACAGTGGGCAGCTCTGCATGTTTGGTTTTGCAGATGCCCTTTCTGACATAACCCCAAAGGAATTTCTGTCTCCGCTTGGAATTGAATTCAACAAAATATCACTAGAAAGACAAGAATCTGTTTATTTACATATTAGAATCATTATTAAAATAATAATTACAAAACAGTTCAACAAAGTCAAAAAGAGTCTAAAGCTCATTCCTCTAATTTGGCCCCAGCTGTCTGTTAGGTTTGATCTTTTTAAGAAGAAATACATTAACTATTTGATAAAGGCACACAGTTGAAGTGCTTAGAGTCCTGCTGATCAAACTGACAATTTATATCAAACTTTTTTGTTGAAACAGTTTTGTTGAGACTCTCTGTTACTTTTGACTCACTGCCTCATTAGTCATCCCAAGTATTTGAACCATCACTAAATTCCGACACATGATTTTAGACAAGTTTATTGTACTCTGTGCCTGCTGTGCAAAAATGCTATTAGCCAAGACAGACGTTCAAAGATCAAGTCTAGATGCTTTTCACAGCAAACTAGAGATCAAAGCTGAACAAGTAAGGCTTACTGCGTAGTTGACTTACATTTAACAGATATACAAAAGTACAATGAGACGCTTTATCATCATAATACACTGTTATTATAGTTAAAAAAAAAAAAAAAAAAAAAAAAAAAAAAAAATATATATATATATATATATATATATATATATATATATATATATATATATATATATATATATATTAGTATTAGAAAAGACATTATGCCAAAGCTTATGTACTCTCTCTCAGCGCAAAATAAATAACATCTTCTTACCAAAGCATATGCAAAGAGAATCAAAAGAAGCTTAAGATTTTTTTCAAGATTATTTTTTAACTGAAGTGTTTTCTGTATTCCTTCTAAATTAAATAGCTTAGTCTTAATATTCTCTACAAGAAAAGGTGATTTGGGCAGCCTAACCTGGTGTCTGTTTAAGAGGTGTAATAATGTGTAAAAATGTCAAAATTAATGACTAATAAGCATGTATCCTATGAACAGTCTTATTGATTTACATTTTTGATTTTTATACAGGCAAGATACAGAAGCACATTCTACCACTTTTTGCGGAATTTGTGCAAAATCAAATGTAGATCAAAAATTGGGATATTTCTGTGTCCATGTTTACTGTAAAACAACAAGTAGATAAGTGCCTTATTGTGTTTCACTGACAGTATTGCCAACTACTGCAATGCACAGTGGAGGAAAAATTTAATTGTCAGAATCACTCTAAGTTGTCGTGTGTCCCTAATAAATGGCCTGTATTTGTATAGCGCTTTACTAGTCCCTAAGGACCCCAAAGCGCTTTACACATCCAGTCACCCACACATTCACACACTGGTGATGGCAAGTTACATTGTAGCCACAGCCACCCTGGGACGCACTGACAGAGGCGAGGCTGCCGGACACTGGCGCCACCGGGCCCTCTGACCACCACCAGTAGGCAACATAATAAAGCTACTACTTAATTCCTAGTAACAAAATTTAATATTAGAGGAGCCTCACACTGAGTCCCACATCCCCCAGCCCCGTCAATATTTCTACGGCCTCTTTATACACTTACTCTAGTCTTACTAATGTATTGCAGTACATAGTCTTGCTCTCTTTTGCATCTCTTGCCTTCATTTCTCTCCCTCTCTCTCTCTTTTGTAGCAGTGATTGTGATGAATTGAGTCATCTTAAGTGTTTCCTCTCTGTGTGCATCCCAGGAGGATTTCAATCCCCCTCTATTTTCCCTTGTCCCCTTCACCCCACCACCACTGATTCCCTACACTTTCTGCGCACTCATCTCTCTCTCCTTTACCTTAGTGCAGTTGTTCTCTGCTTCTCTTACTCCTCACTTTATTCCTGTCTCTCTCTCACCGTCTCTGCCTCTATTCCCATCCTTAATTCGGAAAGCATTACTCAAATCACAATAATGCTCTCAGACCGCCCCCCCACCCCCACCACCACCCTACACTAAATAGATGATTTGCAGAATGGAGAGTGAATGGGTATTAATAGTATCAAGCTATGGATTGCAGTGCATATTAAATGAAATCCATGGCGGTCTCTGAAGATGGTTTTCATGTATGCAATTTCCAAGGTCATGACCTCCAGTTGTTCTGCATCATAATGACACCACTGGTAACACTCAAGCCATCATCTGGGAGAAAATTACAGCGATGTTTTAATCAACTCTTGGAAATGTTTTGGAAAATTAGTAGTTGCCAAGACATCAGATTTTCATCATATATGAAAAATAAATGTGAATCCTTAGAACATTCAGTTCCACCCACGGTCTCTTCACAAAATTCTTTGTCACACCCTTGCCTTGTGGGTCTTTGCTTAATATAGGAGAGAACTTCAGTGTGAAATGTATCTGCAGTACAGCACTTGGCGGTAGATGCCTTTGATTTGCCAATCAAGATGGTGACTTTTGAACGACCGCCACTGTATGGCAGAGACAGCCAGCCAGAGGGCTGTCAGTGTTCAAAGCCAAGGGCCCTCTCAGTTAAACAGTCTCAGTGTGCCACTACTCGAACATTTCAAAAGATGGCACATCAATGAGCTGTTGTTGTTAGATTGCATACATCTGTGCATGCACAGATTTGATCATGCACAAAGAATAGTTTGTACCTCAAAAAATATTTGTAGCCACAAATACTGTACATGCATCCATAGACACAAACATGCACGTACTCACAACACACTACAATGAAGCTTCGTGGGCTGGATGGGTTGGCAGATGACACTGTTTAACGCTGTCTCCTCTGTTCTGTGCTTTGCCAGCTCTGCCATGGGATACAGCCAGGTGAAGGAAGTAAAATAGCAAAAGAGACAGTGAACAAGATTTGTACTTTCGTGTCGGCACAACACGGCTGTGAAGAAGGGAAGTGGAAAACAACAACGTGTTAGTGTGAATAAGAGGTGGCTCCAAAAACAGCAGAATAAAGATGAAAGATTAAAAAAGGGGGCAATGCGGTAGAAAGTAATAAAATAATTAAACACGAAGACCCATGTGGGGTGATATAGAATGCCAAAAGTACAAAAAGAAGTTAAAGTGCTGGCTGAAAAAGCAGGTGTTGATAACTGTGAATCAGTGCCACTTTAACTGTTCAAAAAAAGCATTGTGGTAACAATTTCAAAGCAAAGAACAAAGAGTAAGCAGTGAAAATACAAAAGAAATGGCTGCAATGGGGGAAAATGAACACCCTGAAAAGGAGATTTATAGGTGGCAAAAGAGTTATAGTGAACATTAAAAAGATGGAACACCTCAATGGAAAAGAAGGCGGAGTAAAAGCAAAAAATAAAAGGAAGATTAAATCACCATTAGTGTAAACACCCTTAATGCTTTAAGTTGGCGTCTCAACACAGTGTTCGTATTCCTTTCATACCTGCTTCCTGTGATTTTGAAACCCCAGTGACACGCCACTTCACTTACATCCATCTCCCAATGAGGCTCCTATTTATGATGTGTTGTAATAACTGGGATGATAGATTGCAATAAATTGCAAGACATTGTAGGTAATGTGGTGCAATACCATTTGTACATGGTATTGCATGCAGCTGTATAATATACTCTTAGCGAAGTTTGATAAGAAAGAGTGAACCTGGTGCAGAAACACACACTGAAGTAATGTTCACAGAACTAATAGGTTTGTCATCTAGTTTCAGTAACGATGGTCACTATAGTGATATTTTAGATAACATGTGATTTGTGGGAAAAAATAATCTAATTTATAGGGTGAGTATTTGAATCCCTGCGAAGTATTCTTCTTAATATCATTTTGTGATTAAAAAACATTTTATAATATTTTTATATTAAACATGAAATTTGATCAGTGGTGAAATGACATAAGTATAACAGAGAGTACTATATCCATCCATATTCCCACATAAAATGGAAATTAAAAACTGAAAGTGCTTTATTCTTTACAGTTTTAATGATACAACGTTAGCGTATGTTTAAGATTTTACAGGATTGTATCCCAACAAAGTTAGTATTTAAAAACTAAATATAACAATAACAATGAAGCGGGTTCGGCTGATCTTCAAGGCTTGAGGGTTACACAGTGTATAATGGATTCACAGTATAAACTGCCAACAGGGCTGAGAAAACAAACAGCAAGATCCGATGGAGACTGTTGGTGATTTTCTGGAGTTCACGTCTTGAGATATGAATTTCAAAAAGTTTTTTTATTAAACATGTTCACATTTGACAGTCACAGAATCAATCCCCAAATTATGTTTTTTCTCGATGTCCTTCAACTATAAATGAGATAAATTAATACTTAAAATCTTGCTTACAAGTTTGAGTGAGCTTTAAGTGTCTATCGATAGTCCTAACTACTTATCCTTTGTTGAATGGTAGACTGGAACAAACCTTTCAGTAGGGGGGTGCTCATGTATCATAGCCACAGAATCAATGAGATTCTATTCTCTCAAAAATGTGCGTATTTAAAACATTTATATTGCAACACATGCACATGCAGCACAGAAATGTTTATATGAATTCGTTTTTTTTGACTCAGATGCTGACACTACACATATGTGCCTTTCTGAAATGTATATTTCTAACCCTATATTCTGCACCATGGTTTGCATTAGATCATGCATAAAAAAAAAAGTAATAGGAGGCAAGCCTTTTAGTGTGTTGGTCATATTAAAGCATATATGGAATTTTTGGGGAATATTGGAATATTTTTTTATTCATTCATTTGTTGCTAACATCCATGTTGCTGAGTTAATCCAACATCCAAACTTTAGGTACCTCAAAAAATAGAAGAAAAGGCACTGGACTGGGCAACATCCATATAAAAGCAGAATGCAGGTAAAGGAAGAAAGTGTGAGACTGAACTAAGTTCAAAAGTATTCATTTTTAGTATGGATGAAACAAGCTGCTTTTATGTGTTTTGTTTTGGTTTGGTGTTCAGTTCTTCATGTGCCAGCAGTCTTGGCAGTAGTTAAAGGAGCTGTACTCTGCCTGTCTGGAAAAAAAAACATTGACACATAGTCCAGTGAGAAAATCTAAATTCATCCGTGATGCCATGTTTAAAGTTTTCTTCATTCATTATCCTTTAAAATGAATTGTTTACTCTAGTGGAACACTTGCAGATGTGTTCATACTAGAAATATTCAAGGTTGCAAGGACTGTTACAGATGCAATGCATGTATGAGCTAATTTTACATTAAACTGAACAAATCAGCGTGGACTATCAATAGCCTAATACACTATTGGAATTAACAGAGAATCTGCAGTAGGCACTAAAATCTTTTGCCAAAGTTAAACTTCATATATACAGTGGTGTGAAAAAGTGTCTGCCCCCCTTCCTGGTTTCCCAGTGCTTTACATGTTTGTCACACCTACATGTTTCAGATCACTAAAGACATTTCAATATATAAAAGAGATAACCAAGATAACCTGCGTAAATACAAAATGCAGTTTTTAAATCATGATTTCATTAATTAAAGAAGAAAAGCTATTCAAACCTACCTGTTCACATGTGAAAAAGTAAACTGCCCCACACCCCTGTTGGTCAATCATGAGTTAAATGTGATTAACCACATTTTTGTAGTGCTGAGTTCAGTTTCACTAAACACACTCAGACCTGATTCAACAGGTCTGCTGGCAAACCTGTTGAATCAAGAAATCACTTATATATAACCTGTCAGACAAAGTGAAGCAAGCTAAAAGAGATCAAAAAGTAACACAACATGGGTCATTATATGCAAATGGAGAAATCTTGGAACAGTGATGAACCTTCCCAGGAGTGATCGCCCTACCAAAAGCACACTGACAAGTCATCCAGGAGGTCACAAAAGAACCCAGATCAAGATTAAAGAACCACAGGTTTACATGTCTCAGTTAAGGTCCGAGTTCATGATTAAAAAATAAGAAACAGTCTGGTCAAAAGTGGCATCAATGAGAGAGTTCAAGGACAAAACCGCTGCTGACCAAAAAAACCACAAAGGCTTGTCTCACATTTGCCAGAAAACATCTTGCTGATCCTCAGTACTTGGGAAAATACTCTGTGGGCTGACGAGACAAAAGTTGAACTCCTTGGAAGGTGTATGTCACATTAGATCTGATGTAAAAGTAACATAGCATTTCAGAAAAGGAACATCATACCAGCAGTAAAATATGGTGGTGGTAGTGTGATGGTTTGGGGCTCCTTTGCTGCCTCGGGGCCTGGAAGACTTGAGGTAGTAAATGGAACCATGAATTCTGCTGTCTACCAAAACATCCTGAAGGAGAATGTCTGGCCATCTGTTCGTGTTCACTTTTGTTCTGCAGCAGGACAATGGTATAAAACAGCAAGTCCACCTGTGAATGGCTTAAGAAAAAAAGTGTGTAAATACACATTGCCAGTTATCACAAATGCTTGATTGCAGTTTTTGCTTCTAAGAGTTGCCTGACCAGTTATTAGGTTTAGATAGCAATCACTTGTTCCCCTTAATAAAAAAGACCTTCATTTAGAAACCGCATTTTGTGTTTCTGTGTTTTATCTTTGTCTAATATTTACATTTGTTTGCTGATCTGAAACATTTAAGTGTGACAAATATACAAAAAATAGGAAATTATGAAGGGGACAAACACTTTTTCACACCACTGTGTGTGAAAAAGTGTTCGCCAGCAAGTTTAAGTTCTACATCTAAAAAAAATCATATTGACTCTTTGCTCCTTCCATCTGAAATGTTCAAGAAAAGATATTTTTTGGTCAAGCATGCAGTTTAATCGTCTTAATCATATGTTGCTGAGTTCTCTCAGTTTTTTGTGATGCAGTGTTCCATTTCATAAATTAATTACACATATTAAATGCAACTTTGCACATGGCTGCTAGAGCTTGCTCAGCTAAACTCAACTGCAGGTCCATGATAAAAGCTGGCACGGATGAACTATCTGGATGTGTTCTGGCAGAGCATATTCTCCCATGTATGTATTTACATACACATGAAAAGCGCAGCATGAAGAAAACAAAGAAAGTGATGTGGGATTTTTTTTCTTCTAGAAAAAATTTCAGGTTGCCTATGCACATATTGTTATCATCATTATGATTATTATTAGTAGTAGTAATGGCCTGTATTTGCATAGCGCTTTACTAGTCTCTAAGGACCCCAAAGCGCTTTACACATTCAGTCATCCACACATTCACACACTGGTAGTAGTAGTAGTAGTAGTAGTCATCAGCTGTCCATCCATTCACTGCTGGAGCCTACTCTATGGGCTAAACATGACGATAAGTAAATATATATTAATGCACGAAGACAAAAACTAATGAAATATCTTGACACTTTTGCTGACAAATATAAATGATGATTTATCCAAATTAATATGTTAATTTAACAAATTAAATTAAAATGTCTGGTTGATCATCATGACTGGTGACTTGGAATTGTTATCGACAACAGAAATGCAACTACTCAAAAAAGCACTGAAAAGGCCCATGGCGGCTTTCAGTGCTCTAAATGTTGTGAACAAATTCAATGAACCCAGGTAGACAGTAGGAGTAACTGCAACTCTCAAGGTTGCCAAATGTATTTTCCCCTTATTAAACAACAGTAATAATAATAAATGCAACATTAAACTATTATTATTATTATTATTATTATTATTATTATTACTACTACACTTTAGCAGATCAGGACTACAGAACTAAATTTAAAAGCTGGAAGTATAATGACTTGAATCAGGTAAAGCCAGAAACATTTTGGAGTCATAATATATCATTCATAAGTGCCATTGAGCTATTTCATACACTTCAATACTAGCCTCACACTCAAGCTGTAGTATGAGGAAGCTGTAGACGCTCTATTTAGTACTGTTTTTGTTTGCTGATTGCAGAATTTAATATAATGTTAACGTGTGCACTGAACTACAATGTGATACACTGAGGTTTTACTCTCAACTGTGCAGTGTCTTGATGACTCCTCTTGCATTTCAGTTGAAGGAGAGGTGTGGTAGAGGGCTTAGTGAGCCCAGCTAAGCAGCAAACAGCACTCTTAGTTGCAATCTGGTTACTGCAATCTGCTTTTCACAGAAAAGGTGTGTGTCTCATGTGGCCCACTGCTTTCTTTCTATTTGGTGAAAGCAGAACACCATATACCACCCGAAAACACATAATCTCCCTCAACCTGCTGATCACACAGACAAACAACCTGTGTTTAAAGGATGTCATTAATGTCAGACCAGACAGAAAAGACCAAAAGTGTTTTTTCCAATTCTATAACTCCTAAAGGTTGGTGACCGTTCCTTTGTTTTCCTTTCCTTTCCTTTCATGTTTCTCTTTAAAGTCAGTATAAAAAGATCTGTTTCAATCGCTGAGCTGTAATTTGGCCTGGTCTCCATGCAAAAGACTACAGGCTACCAAGCATCTGCATGTAGGGTGGGGCATAGGGATGTGCCATATAATATTGTCCGACTATAACGGTATTATTTTTTACATTACGTCAAAATGTCATATTGCGATATTATTGCTATAGCAGTGCCATAGGTTTAGATTACTAAGAGCCTTAGTTCTTAGTAAGCAAGCCCAGGCATGTCATATGTATCATTCTCCTGCTATTTGGCACGTAAAAGGAACTATTTCAGCAATTTCCAACAAAGCACAGGACTAGACAAGAAAACTATTCCCGCTAAAGGTGTACACAAAAAACTTCTTTCACCACTTAAGGGTATGAAGCAGGAGATACTAGCAATTGTTTTTTCCCAAATATAATGTAAATCTAAACACACCCAGTACTGCTAGAACACTAGCTAGATGCACAGGAAGAGCAAATAGTCGATTGTAACTCTTAAGGTGTTCAAATGTCTAATCTCCTTACTAATAACAACAATAATAATAATGACGCAGGGATTACTGATGTCTTTACATGATGGAAAAGGAGAGATTTAGGCAACTAGATTCAAGGTGGAAAATATTTTTCAGTTTAGCAATGTGACAATACTGTGAAGAGTAATAAAGTTACATTCCTTTACTTAATATTAAATTAAAGTGTTATATCTTTAATTTAAATTGACATTAAAGCAGCACTATCTAGGCTACATTTATGCTTACATTTGATTCATGCTGTGTCATTTGATTTTGATTCACACTCAGTGTGTCATCAATGACAGTGACTCATTGGAAACGAAGGATAAAAAAATGCTTATATTGCTTATATCATCACTATATATATATATATATATATATATATATATATATATATATATATATATATATATATATATATATATATATATATATATATAGATAGATAGATAGATAGATAGATAGATAGATAGATACATAGATACATAGATAGATAGATAGATAGATAGTAAAGAAAGCAAAGAGGAATCCAAAGAACTCAACTTCAACAAATTTCAAATTCTTAACAGTATAAGAACAAAATCCAAACAGAAACCCAAATTCCAGTATGCTAAACCAAATCAAAAGCAAAACGACAAAACCTTAGGGCCATAACAGTTGTCTAATGCATAGCATTGCTCAACAAGCTAATCCAACACAAAAGGTAGAGTGTTTAGAGTGCATCCTTGGGTGCAGAAGCATGTTCTGCTTTGGTTGTTTGTTTTGGTTTACTCCCTCTATCCAGTGTTTTTCTTAAAATTCTCTCACTTCAAGGCTAACCAAGTGCACAGCACTTAAACAAGGAGACAGCTGGATACCTCTGAATGCTTTTTTTCTTATAGCTGACATCCAGGAAATGGTGGCTCTACAGCCTCACACATCCTCACACTCACACACATTCATCTGTACACTTGGACAGACACTTGGGGCTGACATTTCAAACTGTCAGAGAGAATGCTGTCAAACTGTGCGTTGTCGTGGGACATGCCTACATGCGGATGTGTTTCTCTGTGTGTAAGGGTGTGTGAGCGTGTGATTGCAGGCATGTATTTTGCTGGAGTGCTTGCTTTCGATTGTCTGTTGCAAATTTATTAATTTACTAATTTATTTTTGTTGTTGTTATACTGTATATATATATATATATATATATATATATATACGTCACAATCACAGACATGCACTTCCTACAGATTACTAGCTGAACAACACACATATGTGGTCCAGTCCCTTTGAACCCCCACTCGCGCCCCGCCGTTCACTGCACATACGTACACCGTCACCCACTCCCTTACACACACACACACACACACACACACACACACACACACACACACACACACACACACACACACACACTTATCAAATTAAATAAAGTCAGCATTTTGCAGCCAGTCGGTTGCAGGGAAATAAAACACCATGTCATTTAGTGCTGATGGGATGGAGCCTCTATAAATAGTTATTTCCTGCTTGGCTTTAATTAAGTGGCACTACTGTCAGCTGTCACAGAACACAATTATCAAGCAGACCCATTTAGCAAACTAACCCCTTCGCTGTGTCTCTGTCGATTTATCCCTCCGTCGGTCTGTCACTTTGCTCTGTGTGCTGTCTACTTTAATGCCCGTCTTTCTATCCCCATTATCCCCATTTCACTGCTTTGGTGTGTTTCTGTCTGCTATTGTTGGTCAGTTTATCCAAGAGTGTTTACCTTGCTTTAGCTCTCTTTATTTTCTTCTGTCCACCAAGCCTTTTTGCCGTTCTCTGTTCAGTTTTCTCAATGCTCCCCATTTTCCCCTTTCTCTTCTAATCTGCTGCAAGTTTTCTTCTCTGACAGCTTGTTTCATCTTCCTTCCTCTGCACTGGCATCTACCCTGTGCTCTGGCTTTTTTAGTTTTTTTCTCCTTTCTTCGTCTTCTTTCTCAGACTCACATGTAACTGAGTTTTCCCATCCCCCAGTTGTGTGTAAGCACATTTGACCACGTGTGTGCATGTACGTAAGTGTTTGAACACCGCCGCTATGTTTACTTATAAGGTCTGGTGCAGTTCTGATTGGAGCTACACTTTCTGTCTCCATCTGAAACCTCTGAAGCATGTTATTCCCCTGGCGCATGAAGTTAGAGAGAAAGAAGGAGCAAGCAGAAGAAGGAGGGAAAGAGCAAAAAGCAAAGAGGAAAAGAGAGATGAGGGGATGTGTGTGAAGGGGTGGAAGGGGGAGGGGGTACCGAAGACACGGAGAGATAGAAAGAGCAAGGGCAGGAGATGGAGATGCCGAGAGAGCAGGATAGAGAGGCAGAGAGAAGGACACTGCAAGGACAGTGCAGAGGAAAGAGAGGGGAGTAGGAGGAGGGAAATGCACTCAGGGACACACAAGAGAGAGAAACACACAAACATTCATGCACACACACACACCTACACACACACACACACAAGCTTTGGTATACATATCTCTGGCCACTGAACCACCCACAAAGCTGAATTTATGTTGTGTTTCACATATATTGATAGACGATCAGTCTTTATCACAAACATTCCCGGGATACACAAGCCCTCATTTCCGCTGACATACTAACACCAATACACAATTAATCTTTCACCCATACACACACTTACAGAAAAATGACAGAAAGGAATATAAAAAAGACTCTGGTTAAGGCTGCAACACAGGTGGATAAATAGCATGTTTTCATATTTTTACTCTTTGTGTTACACGTACTGATAGAAATACATGCACACTCAGGGGTGGTAAAGCCTAGAGTAAACTATGGGTTGTCACAACTGGAGTTTTGATGGATTTAACACTCTGGAATTGTGCAAGAGGCAACAACAGCTTTACACAGAGAGGAAGGACATCAGATACACACATACTTGCACCGTAAAATATTATCAGTACTCACACATGCTCAAATACAAAAATAAAATCCTACAACACCTTGTAACTTAAGACGGTTTCATCTTTGTGCCCACGTGTATGCAGACATGGATGCCCGCACACATACTCTGCCACTCACCGACTCTCGTTCACTCTCTCTCACACGTGCACACACACACATACGCAAACACACACACACACACACACACACACAGATGTGAGAAAGTCCAATTATCAGCTGGCATTCCTCTCTCAGGGTAATTTAATGCATTGGGTGAGAGCTTCTCATTTATGTTTGGTAATTACACTCTCTCTGCTTTACACTCGCTTTAATAAGCTCTAACTTCACTGCATAAACCATTAGATTACATTCACACACACATACACACACACACACACACACACACACACAGAGTCACACATACAGACGCATACACCCACCTACGCATGCAGATGAACATTTAAAGGTACACTGACTAGAAATGATGCTTGTATTTTTGTGACACCAAAACATATCAATCCCAGGTGAATGTATACATTCCCACATGTGCAGATCCATGCAGAATCTCTCCCCACCGTTGAGCATTCCTACATCCCACTAACTACCGACCTCCTATCATTTCCCTCACATTATCATTCATTACATTATTGCACTTGTTTTGATGCTTGGCAGTTTTCCCTCTCTATAATTCATTTCTTCGTTTGAATTTTCATCAGGGATTATGTTTTGCGTTATGGAAATGCCTATGATTACTATTCATTATGTGGTTTCATGACTCAGAGTCTTTTAAATTTATGTGTATGTTTGTGTGTGTGTGTGTGTGTCTGGATGTGGATGTGGAAGCTCTTTAATTCAGAAGGCTTAAAGAGACGCAAAAGTTATGTGTGAGTGTTTCTGCATGTGTGTGTGTGCTGGTGTGTGCTTGCATATTTCTTAAACTTGAGAAGTCGTGACTCCATCAGTGACAGAGCGGCGGAGTGTGTGCTGAGACTGTCGATGGAGCATCTGAGAGACCAAATTATAGCTGTGTCATCTGCTTCACTTCCCGTTTGAGAAACCCACTGCATAATCACCCACCTCTTTCCAGTTTCTGATGCAAATATACATAAAATTGGTCTCTAGTGACTTGGTTTCTAAACAATAACTCATAAAAACAGATGGGATTCATATTAAAATCAAATCGGATTACATAAAACAAGAGTTCCCGCAAAAGTCACCTTATTTATCAGCAAAGAAACATTATAAATTCTTCTTTTTCTCATCTGCACAAATTCTGCATTTTTTTTATCCCATTGGAAGATGTCATTCAAGTATAAGCCTGGAATCTCATGTAATGAAAAACTGCACACATATTCTTATTTGAAACCATACTTGTAATACAAAAATATGGTCAATGAGTCCAATGAAATAATATTAAGACATTCATACTTGTTTATCCAAGCAGTGTCTAATTTTTGCAGCAATGGAGTCGTCGATACAGAAGGCACATGTGATGCTCTCTATCGTGTGCTTTGAGTAGAAAAACAATCACAATGAAGCAAAAATGGCAGAAATGCAAATATGTACTTTTACAAATATGTATATAATTTTGTTGACAACACTTAGTGGATATAAATTGAATGGTCTACTCAAACTCTGAATATTCCCAATCATGAGTCCTGTTTTCTCACATAGTATAGGTAATCCATGTATAGACCAGCTGTAGACATTTCGAAATTCCATGCTATATTTAAGTAGTGAGCAAAACTGAACTAGTTGCAGTTGTGATATTGACCCATAGCAGAGCGGGCAAAGTGTGGCTGGATGCGTGGAAAGCTGGGCAGGTTGCTGACTGTGCAGAGGAGCAGGGTAACTGTAGCTATACTGAGCAGAGAGTCCAGAGAGAGCTAATTCAAGGAAATACAGAGTGAAATCTGGAGCAGAGCAGTTGCATTGGATGGGTTTCAGGCCTTAAGAGCACAGATGAGGAGGGCTACTGACTGGTGGCCCCATTATCGTTGCAGCATTGGTTGTGTTGTGCATAAACAGTGTTGGTCTTACTATTTACACCAACCCTGAGGGCATCCATGCTCGCTGAACGATAGGTGTCGCCACTAAAAACTCGAAACCTCTGGATCAGCGCTGGTATTGGAGGAGAAAGAGTCAAAACCGGAAGCAAATCACAGTTTTTCCAAACTATTGCAATATCTTCTTCCGTATAAACTGTGAATCTCTGAGTTAGCTATCCTAATATATCATCAAATTGTCAATAAAAACTCATGTTCATGTAGCCAACTGTGTGGTCAGTCTTCTTTGCCATCACTGGTAGTGTTCCAGGACAAGGCCAAAATGACTCCCTCTGGCAGTTCTAGTGTTAAAGCCTTAATACAGCTCGAACATTTAACACTTCCTCAATTTGAGGGAAAAGTTTACTTTTGATCACCGCCTAGCTTTACTTTTGTTAAAAGTAAAGCTAGGCAGTGTATTGAAATGTAACTTCAAGTTAACAGTTCTCCAGTATCACTCTAGCTTAAATGTTAGATGCATGTCATACTCCACTGACAATGCATGTAAGTATGATTGGTTCTGACACTGTTTGATGCAGAAAAAAATAAAATATGTGATGAGTTATTATGTCGAGCAAAATGCTGGTATTATGAAACTGGAAGGAGAGATGAACAAGTTAAAGGCAGGAAGGGAAAAGGAGTTAAAGCTAAATATGACTGGACAAAATGTATGGAATTAGGAAGTTCTTGAGATAAATTTTTGCTAATTACTAAGATAACAGAAAGAATTTTCAATCTTGAAATTGCCCATGTCTTGAAGCTGTCAGTCCACACAAAGGCCAAACCATTAATTAGTTTCAGTTAGTGTACAACATAAATTTTATAATCTTTTTATCTGTTTATTTCTTGATGTGGTGCCAACAACATGTCAAAACTGCATGTGAATTGCATCACTGAACCTGTGCACAATAGCTGTGTTAATTACTTAAATCAATACAAGCTCAGTATTGGGTAAATGTTGTTTTGTGAGGGCAGGCAAAGATCAGTTAGACTAGAGTAGAGTCTCAATTACTAATCATTTTCTACATACAAGCCCTCTACATTCATTATTCAAATAATGATTGCTCTAGATTGCCCATTAACACAATACATCATCGAAATACTCTATTCAAGTATGCTTTCTATCCAAATACTCTTCCAGTCTTTTATCTATTCCTCCGTGGCCATAACAGCCTGTTATGGCCTTCTGTTAGAGCTAGTTATAGACTTTAAATACTGGAATGCAAAGACAATCTATTTTTTGCTTCTTTAGAGTGTGCCATGATAGACATAGCCACACACACACACACACACACACACACACACACACACACACACACACACACACACACACACACACACACACACACACAGCTCCATTAGTTCTTGGCACTTGGTGACACAGTTGCAAAGGGAATCACCTGACTGGATTTGAATAATGCAAAAATTTACATCTTGCCAAACTAGCATTGGCTTTATGCCTTGTGCTATGTTTTCCCCCTCTATTGCTCCTTCCTATTATCTGTAATCTCTATATTTATGTTTGACGTTTAACATCATATTTTAATAGTATTTTATGTCTGCTCTCTAACTCACCAGCCTCCATTCCTTCCTGCATTTGCATGCACACAACCTGGATCCAGCCATAGCCCCATTTCTTTTTATAAGAGAAACCCAATCGTTTAATTTATGATTTTTTATTAATCACTAATAGCTTATTCTTGAATACCAGTGTCAAATTAAAGTTCAAGGTCTGTCTTGACGAGATAGGTTTTAGCCTGCCAAAAGTCTGTATTAAGTGAAAATTGACTCACACACATATCTAAAAACGCAGATCCTACAAACTGCACAAATACACACACACATACACACACACACACACACACACACACACAGAAAAAAAAGCACTTGAGTGCTCAGTGTCTAAACGTGTGCTCCTGTGGGAGAAGGTGGCTAATTCAGTCTAATAGCGTGGACACCCTTCATCTTCCCGCTGGGATGCTGGTATTCAATTACCACCAGTTTATACCTCTCGCTCCTCTCGCTACATTTTGCCACTAGCATGACACAAACTAATGGAGCATCTTATTACAGTACTACTAACTGCAGTGTGTGCAGAATTTTCATAACTAAGTATGAGAAAGTGCTCCATTCCTCTAACTGTATATACATATTTTCCAGTATGTTTATTGCTCTAAAAATATTGAGATTAATTTGTAATTTGTAGCAGAATGAGAGGCTGGGGATTTTTGACTGGAATCAATTTTTAACTCCAAACCTGCCAGGCTGACATGGTTAAGTAGAGTGTTGTTCAGCTGTAAAATATCTCTAAAAAATGTAGTGTATAGAAGAGGTGACTGTGGGTTAGAAAGTAGACATTTACCAATCTGAAGGTCAATGCTTTATTCCCCAACTGCTCTAATCTCCATGCTGAAGCATCCTTGGGCGAGATACTCAACTCCAACTTGATCCCTAGAGCATTTGTTGGAGTGTGAGTGTGTCTGAATGTTAGGCAAGGTGCTTATAGAAATAAAGCAATTATATAAGTGTGTGTGTGTGTGTGTGTGTGTGTGTGTGTGTGTGTGTGTGTGTGTGTGTGTGTGTGTGTGTGTGTGTGTGTGTGTGTGTGTGTGTGTGCGCGATTGGATGAATGGGGTTTGTAGTAAAAAAGCTCACTTAGACTAAAAAAAGAGTTATATAAGTACCAGCCCATTTACCATTGCCAAATGTGGGCTGTGCTGTTTCACTTCTCCGGGCTTTCTGGTTTCTGGTTCTCCCTCTCTTTCCCTCCTACCTCCATCTCTTGGGAATTTGATAAATATCAAAAACTCACTTACAAGCACACACCTGTTGTGCCAGACTCCAATCCACAAACAAGTGAGCTGGGTTTCTGTATTCAGTTTAGCAAGAGTCCAAGTAGCCTTTCAAGTGGTGAGGCTTCACTCTGAGGACTTTCAAAGGTCTGTGAGGGTGATGAACAAGTGTGAGATAAATTCCATATCTATCCTGTTATTACAGTGAAATAATAGCCACCATGGTTCTTTGCTAAACAAACATACACAACTAAACCCTGTAATTATTCACTAGATTAAAAAAAACATAATTATGGCTTTAATAGCAGCATTCGATTATACAAACTGTTAGAAAAAGTGACACTCACTGTTTCTGATTTATTACAAAATGTAAACATTACTACCAGTTCATTATAAATGGACCATAAAAAAGAAAAAAAGAAACATGAATAGAACTGATATAACTCACATAACTTCACATGATATGAGTTGTGTGATGTTTCTTAAATCGAATGTATAATGAAAAATTTGCCAACTCCAAAGACTACATGTCTACATGTACAGTCATTTAAAAAAAGGAAAAAAATGACAGTCTTTGCCTTAAAAACCAAGTAAACCCCATAATGAAGTTGCTTGCAGAACCCTTTTAGCAGCTGAAGCCTGAAGTAGTTGTTTTCTATGGGACTTTATCAGTCTCCCACTCTTCTTCACAACATTGTTTCAGTTGAGGTTTAGTGACATTCATTTATGCACAGCTCTCTGCCAATTCTCAGGCGTAGGTCCTACCTCAACATTTCAGTCAAGCTGAGCTTTGGAGTCTCTCTAATAGGTGCTGTGCTTGGTCTCATTGTCGCTTGGTCTCATTGTCATGTTGCACGGCCTAGTTCTGGCCAAGCTCTAGCTTTTGGATGGATGGCTACACAGTAAGAGGAAGTGAACTCACAAGAGTTTGTATTTTGTAGTCTCAATGACTATAAGTTGCCTAGGTCCTGTGGTTAAAAACAAGCCCTAATCATCGTCCTTCAGCACTCTGCTTGATACTTGGTATGAGATGTTTGTGCTGACATGCTGTGTTTAATTGTCACCAGACATTTGCACTTTGGTTTTGTTTGTCCACAGGGCATTGTTCTAGAAGTCTTTTTGCTAACCCATGTTACAATTTTCTTTTTAGCAAGAAGAGGCTTTCTCCATGCTTGTTTAGTCTGTTTTCACTGTCATGAACTTTAACCGTTGAATTGATGTCCTTCTCGCAGCATTGTTCAATCTGACCATGGGGGTAAATTTGCTGGAAATAGTCACATTTGAAGATCCAGTTAATCAAGTACATCTGATTAGCAGCACCTGGCTAAAATGGCCTGTATTTGTATAGCGCTTTTTACTAGTCCCTAAGGACCCCAAAGCGCTTTACACACTCAGTCATCCACCCATTCACACACTGGTGATGGCAAGCTACATTGTAGCCACAGCTGCCCTGGGGCACACTGACAGAGGCGGGGCTGCCGGACACTGGCACCACCGGGCCCTCTGACTGGGCCCTCTGACCGGGCCCTCTCCACCAGTAGGCAACGGGTGAAGTGTCTTGCCCAAGGACACAACGGCCGAGACTGTCTAAGCCGGGGCTCGAACCGGCAACCTTCCGATTACAAGGCGAACTCCCAACTCTTGAGCCATGATCTTAGAAACAGTAAGCATGTTTCTGTCATGGTCCCCGTGTCTGCCCGGCCAGCTCCACAAGGCCACATGTGTTTTGTGTACATTCTCCTCTCTCCGCCCCGCCAGGGCGGAGCTCACTACAGGCTCCCGCCCTTGGCACACACACCTGCATCTCGTCAGGCTCTAATTATGGGTTGGACTCTTAAGGCCGGGACGCAGACAGTCTCACCGCTGGATGATTGTGCTAGACATGTCAGTGAACCTCAGCCTGGTATCCTTAAGCTTTGTGAACTTGCTGTGATCTCTGTGTAACCTTATTTTCTCCTGTGCACAACCTGTTGTTTGAACCGTTGTAAAGAAGAGGAGCTAGCGTGTATGTGATTCCTTTCCCGGACTTCCCTTTCGGACCCAGCACCCCCGCTATCCCCTCACTGTATATATAGCTGCACCTGGTGACTGTGTAAATAAACGTTGTTCCCCCCTGAACTCTGCTCTGCGCCTGAGTCCTACTACACCACATGACCGTTTTTGACTGCACAGAGCCCTGTTTTCACCTGGCTGTAGATGTATAACAAAAACCAATAGTACATTTTGTCTTAAACATTATGTAGGTATAAGCTAATATAATCATTGTCTTTCATTTGCTCTCACTCAATAAGTCTTTTTTGTTACATCTTACTTTATCTAAAATAGATATTTCTTTACTTTGAGCTCATTAGAAAAGCACTAAACATACATAGAAATCAACTCATCCGTTTTGGGCTTTCCTATACAGGCACCCCAGATGAGTAAAAGTAGGACACAAAAGAAATACCTGTTTTTCTTCTTGAAACACACCAGCAGAGAAAATCCAACTGCTCTTGAATAAATCTGCTTGAAAAAGCAAATATGCATACAAAATTATCACGCATACAGTATTACCCAAAAGCAATAATAAGTAATGGTTAGTGTGTTATGTGAAAATAGGCCACTCTGGAAAGCATAAATATCTGAAATGCAATCAGCTTGTATTTGAATTAGATTTAAACTGTCCAGGCGCAAGAGTAGTTCAACCTTTATTTCCAAGATTAGAAAGGTTTTAACACAGAGAGTTCATTCAGAGTGTATTCCACTGCAGGGCACCCAGGTGCTCTGTTCTACTTCCTGCAGAGCCGTAATTACAAACACAGAAGCAATTAAATCCATGCAGGGTTATGTGTGTCTGTGTATGAGTGTGTGTGGGCATGCATGAGCATGTGCATGTGTTCAAACCTTTTTGTTTCATTTTATCATTTCCTTTTCATTGAGTCTTTGCTGAGTGTTTATGCAGATAGGTGCTATAGGAGTGTGTGAGTATTGACTGAGTATGCATGTATGAGTGAGTGCCAGAGACTGAGTGAGGAGCAGGCAATCAGAAAAGTATCAGATGACTGATGGCAATACTTCAAAGGCAGAAATATGGAAGAGGGAAATTTGATTCACATAAAATTTGAAAGTCTTATCCTTATAGATCTGCAGTCAATAAGCAAATTTCACAAAATTGAAAGTCATGTCACAGAGGAGGACAAATCAATTCAATCGACCTGATATATGAAGGCAGGCTTTGAACCCAATTTTGGTTTTAATCTCCCTGAGATTATGTAGCTTGACACAACACGTAAATAATTTAAAATTTTGTTTCTTTTTGTCTTGGGGTGTGGCTACTATGAGGTTTGAGTTCATTAAGACAGGCACTATGTCTATGTTTTTATCTGCTGAAATATAAATCTATAACCGGTAGTTAATGAAACAACACTTTTAAAGTTAAAGTACTGGATGTCATCAAAAACAAGCTGTATACTCAGAAGTGAGATATTACCACTGAATTTGATGTGGGGTGCTATTTATGCATTTGTTAAGATAAGGCTTTTTAAAAAACTTTCTTTTAACTTAATTAATAAAATTAGGTTCCAGTAAAGAATGCTTGCATGTGTAATTAAAGTCATTTTGATGTCTACATTCCCTGCAGGAAACAATTATAACACACATATTAGTAACATGTCACTTTCGAGCCATCTGTGAACTCGGACAGTAAGTGAAGGTGATCTCACAGGAGAATTCTCTGTAACTTCAAATGGATGATTCCTCTTTGTCTCTGCTATTGAGAACGCTCTGCATGCTCTAACAGTTTAGCGGTCTGTGCAAAGTACCTTGGAGAGAAAGATGACAATGAAGGCAGCGGGAGAGAGAGATAGGAGCAGGCTGCATGAGAGGAAAAGAGAAGGGTCAATCCCTTCCATAAAAACCAGACCTTTGGTGGTGTGCCAAGATAGTCAAGTGGTTAAATCCTCAGCCTCTCAATCCACATATGGGCTGCTACTGGCCCATCACTGAGTATCCTGTCTTCTCACTTGTATACCCCCATGCTGTTTCCAGTCATAATAATAAGTAACATATGCTGTATTGCAGGTATGGCCACTGCTAACTGAAAGAAAACCAGGTCATTAAAATGTGTCCCCTTGGAGAAAACTCAGTGTGGGTGCATTATATTAACACTGAGTTCCTTATTAGGAGTATGATGCTGATGCTGAACCAGTGTTGCACAAGCTGGGCTACTGCATGGAATTTAAAGTTAAGTCTTAAGCCGCTGCATGACACAACAAATGTGTGTCGTTACCGCAGCTGCTCGTTGCTTTGAACCTTATCTAAACCCTTCTGTGTATCCAAGTGCATTTCAAAATGACCAAAAAAGAGCATAAACTAAACAGTTCAGTGTGCAATTGCCAGAAAGTTCTAGAACAGACTCATTTTAGGAGGAGAGTTACAATCTTTCTCTCCCTTTCTCGCTGTTTTTAGAGTCCTTGAGATGCTCCAAAGGAGAGGTGTTATCTCCTGCAGAGTGAGAGGGGAAGATGCTCCTCACTACACCCATTCTCATACCTGCCGTGTTTGTAGATAGATAGAGGTATCTGTGTGTGCGTGTGTATGTGTGTGTGTGTATGTGCGTTCATACGGGTGGGCGGGCGTGTGTATATGTGTGCGTCGCGTGCAGTCGTCTGACTTTCAGCATATTTAAAGACCGAAAATGAGCCGTTGCTTTGAGGAATGTCTCCAAGGGTGCATGTGCCAGTGGGCAGACATATACACAAGATAATTCAGTCTTCTACACCAGAAAAAAAAAGTGTCATAACAAATTAAATTCACCAGAGGCAGAAACTCCTGGGCTCAATTTCAACTCAATCCTAAATCCATGAAGGAATATGTAAATATATGCGCCACACAGAAATATTACAATGCTACACTGCTCCATCCAGTCACAAAATAAACTCACATCCAGCATCAAAGTGCTTTTAACACGGCAACCCAATTAGTGTGTGATTCCAATAATCTAACTCCACTGTAGTGATGTGAAGTTTACCATACCGCACACACACACACACACACACACACACACACACACACACACACACACACACACACACACACACACACACACACACTACTTCTTACAAATTCCACCGTCACAGAGGGGCACTTACTCCCATTTTGTTCTTGTTTTGCTGCATAACTGCTGCATTTTGAACATTTCCCAGGCATATATTGCCAGAGACATATCCTGAACATGCAGCGGTGGAATATCCCACTGGCAACTATACGATATGATGCTTTGTTGTCAGATGAACGTTTCACATATAAGCAAAAAAGTAGGAATGGAGTTTTTATGGAGAGGACAAAATTCTTGAAGCTTGTTAATTAAGCTGAAGCTCTGAATGTTAAGAATGCTACCTTTGGTTTGTTAAACCAGCTGGGGGCTGTCAGTTTTCTCCTCCCTTTAAAAGACAAGATGTAATACAATCTTTTTATTATGTAGTAGCTCTGTATTGCTGGCTTTTAAATGCTTTAAACACAATTCCAATGTAGTCTTAAATCACTGCCGTATCATGTTTTCTTAATGACATGAAAAGCTGTCCTCCCTCCCATCTCCATTAATGGAGCAGGCGTGCTTAGATAAAACGTGACAGCGTTCACAATGGTGGAATGATAAATCTCCATGAAGGTGGGGAGTAACACTGCTGCTACACGCCGAATACAACTGATTAAGCTCACAGTCAGTCAAGCACACATGCACAAATGTAGAGCACACAAATAAGAAATGCACACGCAAGCAAATGAAACTACTGTAGAAACACATGCCGAGATCAACAGGCATAAATCCTTTCTAATTTCCATGTGTCCTTGTGTTATGCTCACTGCCTCTGCCCACACTTTCAATCTGTGGGCTTTGTGCTGTAAATTGTCAGTTAATCGTTCATTGTTAATTGGTAATTAAGCACTAAGATAGCGCTTGCTGTTTAATATGTGATTGATATAATTGATGGCATAAATCAAAAGCACACGTGTGGGTGCATGTGTGAAAGCACCTGTGCTGAATGCTTCTTTATCAGGCTAAACTTAATGATAGCAAAACCTTGTGCTTTTGCTCTCGTGTCTGAAAAAGAGATCAAGAAATGAAAAATGAAAAGACCAAAAGGAAAAGGGATATTAATGTTTAACACAAAGAGAAAATACTGACAGATTCACAGACTGATAGGATGAGTAAGTTCAAATTAATATGTGAGGCAGTGGAGAGGAAACAAGGAAATAGGTGGTTTAAGGACAAAAGGAAGTGGAGCTAACAGAGAGAAAAGCTAGAAGGACACAAGCGAAGAGAAGAGAAAAGATGAAGCGAGGAACATTTAAAGAGGCAGCAAGCTAAAGGCTGAAATAAAATTGACTCGGGTGTTGTAACTATTCATCTATGCATCTTTATGGTGTGCAGGCTTACATTAGAATTCAAAAATCAGATGTATTTCCTATAATTATATAGGAGGATGACTCATTGTATTTTTTCAGCAGTAGAAAGAAACTTGCTTGGAATAAACAGAAAAGGAAGTGGGCAGTCAGCATGAGTGGTGATTGGAACAAAAGAGAAACCAGAAAAGGGAACTCGAAAGAGTACACCTAATGATTTACTAGCTGTATTATGTGACTGACAAGGGTCAAGTGTCTGGGGCATGCAGTGCAGGAAAACGAATACCGCCTACCACCCCAGCAAACAGTCTACAGCCAGCACTTAATAGCGGTTCCAAGTAATTTGCCCAAAGGGAGAGAAGCAACAGTGGCAGCAATAATAAATAATCCCAACCAAGAAGCTTTGCTAAGTCGAGCAAGGCTGGGTAATTGGTGAGACGTTAATATTTGATAAGCCAGTAAAGGCTAAAGTGACCAATGATAGCCACAAGCACCACTGTAAATGGGTGGGTCAAATGCAGTCTGAAGTGTGCGAAAATTGGAAGAAAGTTTATTTATGTATAAGAGAAAATCTGTGATATAATCAAGTGAGTCTTAGTATTCTTTCTGCAAAACACACAAAATAATGACAGAGTGCACTAGAACCACCCCAACCCCCCAAAAAGAACAATCTAGGTTTTAGTGCCACATGGATAGATAAATAAACAAATAAATAAATAAACAAACAATCCTCACAGGAGACTGTTCAGTAGCCTGCACTTAATAAAACAAGTTACATACAAATCTCAACTGAGGCCTCAGTCACACAGGTCTAGAAACTGCTCAGCAACCCCCTAGCAACTTCGGGTCACTAGGGAAAAATGTGTATTCCCTAACTAGTTGGTAAGTGATTGCTGGAGGTTCCTGTCTGCTGCCAGGTGATATTGGTGGCAAAGAATATGCTGCACCAAAAACTAACAGAGTGCCACAGTTGCCCACAGTTTGCATTTGAGATGCCAACTCATCTGCAAACATTACTCTCCAAACTGTAGTAACACTTCAAAAAGCACAACAGAAACAGAGGACATTTGCCTTCAGAGTAAAAGTTCCCTCTTGCCACTGCAATCAATACATTTCAAAAAGGGCAACTTTGACAGTGACCGTTCTTCATACATCGCACTTTTCAGTTTCACTACTGCGTTGTGAGAAGTTTGAATGGCAACTTTCTAGCTACCAAAGCAATCGCAAGGTGTTTTTTCACAGCATAACCGTCTGCAACCAAATCTACATGAGCAACTGCTAGAAACCTCTAGCAACCACTCACCAACCTTTTGCAGTATACACACTTTTCCCTAGCAACCAGTGGTTACCAGGGTGTCACTGACTGCTTACTAGGCCTGTATGACTGGGGTTTGAGCAGTTAGCTAAGTGACAGGTACTGCCAGCAACCTTCAGTACTCTCACAACCACAACCAATACATGTTTTTCTGTTGTGACAGATGGTCGCTGACAGGTCTCTACACCTGTGTGACTGAAGCCTAAAGCAATTTTGTGCTTTGTGTCATGACAAATTATTGATAATATCCAGATGAAAAGAATAGTTTATATTGCATATTGCGCACTGACATTGAAAGAGAATGAAAATTATGGGGAGAAATCAGGTAAAACAAAATTATTAGGTTTATTTATTGGTCCAGTATCCAGTGTCTGTTGTTAAATGTGTACAGTACACTTTCAGTACACATTTAACAACAGACATCATAACAAATTAAGACTGAAACAAGCTTGAGTAAGAGAAAAGGTAACAGAGAGTGAAAACGAGATATGACAACCGACACAATTAAATCTGAATAAGTAGCCAATATTTACAGGCAGCACATGTTTTTTTCTTGTCACCTGTGCCTCACATTGAGAGCCAGTTTGAGGCCTGACGCTGGTTTCTCCTCCTCTTTTTGAGATTACAGTTTTTTTCTGAGAGAACCTTATGCATAAAAACTGTACTAATAATAAACTTACCATTTTCATTTAACATACAAGTAGGAGCAGGTTATGTGTTCGAGTGTGTGGTTACTTAAAAGCAATGAGACTGTGCGCATAATGCTAGCCATCGGAGGTCATTCTTTGCAATGCGGGGGTCTGCCTCTCTTCAAAGCTCTGTGTGTCTTTTGAACATAATGGACAGAAAGAAGTGTTACTTTGAGGCTATAGGCACCAGGAGTTATAAAGAGCATTAGTAATTGCAATTTTTTTTTTATAACTTTAGCATTTCTTTTTCCTCTCAATTTTTAACTGGGGAAGGTACAAATTTGGATGAGTTTAGGCCACCCCTGAACATGAGCCAGTCTGACTCATAACCCATGTGTTAGTCTTTTTCAATTAAATATAAAAAAAAAAAATCTATTTACCATTAAGTGCTGCATTTATAACTGTGTGTGAATATTGGCATTTACGTTTATCTGACTGTATAATCCCTTTTAAATGTTTATGATGGTGATAGCCTGTCAGTTTTTACTTTTCAATGCAATTATTGACCAGCAGACCAGCCAGAAGGGAAAACTGAAGTTCACTGTTACTCTACTGTTTCTCCTATGTTGAAGCAGCTTGTCAAAAAACACCAGTCATTCAACCTTCTGTCTATTTGCTGACAAGTCACATTCACTGGATGCTGAATCATCATCAAGTTTGAGGAGCTTGATGGACTGCTCTCTAGTGTATATGTGTAACACTGAAAGCTACTAACTTTCGAGATAACTATAGAACAATTAAGGCAACTTTATTAGCACAAAATTCACCCACATCTTGAGATATTTTAATTTATATGTATAAAAACTGCTAATTGGACACATACAGTACACAGCGAGAAAGCACCACCGCTGCACATCCCACACGAGACAATGAGTCTGTAAATGACATCAGCTAGGATCTCACTGATGGAGCTTAGTGAGACACAGTAGTGATTGATGCCTGTTAAGCAACTGGAGTCAAACATGCACGCAAGCCACACACAACCTTAACACACAACCAGCATGCACAAAGACACATACATTTGCTCATCTCCTGACACTCAAAACACTGCCAACTGACAGCTAAGACACGCTCCTCTGACAGATCAAACCTGATTTACAATGCATGCCTTGTGTGCATGCATTGTGTGTGTGGGTGTGTGTGTCTGTGTGAATGACTGTGCGTCACTCTGTCAGACAGAGATGGGCCTAGGGAGTTAGGGGTCAAAATTGTATATTTTAAAGTGTCACATATCATGTCATTTATCTATCCAGCACCCGCTCCTGTTCTCCAGACACACCCACACCCACACACATACACACACACACACACACACACACACACACACACACACACACAATAAGTACCTACCTCTGGTCCTCCCATTCATTCCAATCTACAGGATAATCAATCAGCTCATTATGTCTTATTCTGTGTCTTTTCTCCTGTTGCTTTCCATCAGTGGAGTGCATCAATGTCATAACCTCAATTGTTAAGCACCAGAGTCAGTCCCACAGTTGATCTCTCGCCAAAACCAAGTGTGCCTGCAGCCTTTTGTTGCAACATGTAGGGCATGCGGAGAAAAACAGCAGGGAATGTTGTGCAGTAAAGGGTCTACTTGAGCAGGAGTCGAACTTTTGGTCATTTGAGAGTAAGAAAGCTGCTATCGCCCTTTACACACAGACATAGTGTTTAAAAAAAAAAAAAAGCAAAAGCATATAACAGAGTGCTAAACTTGCAATTTTAATGGAAGAATGGGCCAATATTTTCAGATGCTATCGTAAAGCTGGAAAGGAATGCAAAACTTGCATGACAGAAACTGAGTTTATGTAGTAGTGCAGTTAGATGTCTTCGAAACAACAGGTCTTTCTTTCCGTAATTTTGTAATGTGGTATGTATATCACTACAGTGGATTTCAAATCAGCAAACAATCAACACCCTGAAGTGAAGATTTTCAGCTTTAATTCAAGGGGTTTGACAAGAAGTATTAGATTAACTGTTTTGACATGGAGTCATTTTTATAGTATATTGCGTTTAAAGGCTCATAAGTAAATGGACAAATTAACATAATTTTAAATATAAGGATTGAATGGTCCTTTACAGTCAATGACCACCTGAAGTCCACTTGCTATCCAATAACAATCTAAAGTGCAGGCCAGTTACTTTTGCAGCATTCCCTGACTCTGAGCAGAGAGTATAGCCATGTACACTTCAGAATTCATCCTGCTACTTCTATCAGCAGACACATCATCCACTGGGAGCTATTATATGCCAATGCCATAACACTGCCTCCACCATATATTTGACAGATTATGTGAGATGCTACAGATCATGAGCTGTTTCCATCCTTCTCCATACTTTTCTCTTCTCATCATTCTTGTACAAGTTTATCTTGGTTTCATCTGTCCATAGGATATTTTCCAGGACTGAGTAGGATTTCTTTTAGATGTTTTCAAGCATAGTCTAATCAGGCCTTTCTGTTCCTGGTATCATTTGTGGTTTTCACTTTGTAAGATTGAGTGTTCATATCAGTCTTAAGCTTATCCTTTAACTGATCCCACTACATATTCTAACTAAGTTAAGTGTTCTTAACTTTGATTTTGAAAGGGGATCTCTTAACAATGGTAATTATCTTATCATACACTTTAGCTATCTTCTGTGGTCTTTCAGGTCTTTTGGTGTGGCTGTTGGTGAATGCATTCCTTTGTGTTAAGAATGTACCACATTGCTTATTATCCAATATGTTTACTTTTTTTTTTATTAGCTTACATTGACCTCCTTCTTTAGCATAAATGTCTCTTTACTTCATATTGAGAGTTACAGTGAAGAGATACCAAATCTGCACGTCTGCACGTCAATGACATATTGGTTGTTTACCAGCTCCACATATTTGATTAGAAACATTCTTACACCAGATACTCATCCTGGCACAACATAAAAGAATGACAGAATCTCAAACTAGGGATCTCTGATGTTAGTCAAATATTTAGTCCACTATACTATGGATCCAATGCATTTGTTTTTATGGAACATATGTTGAAATATGTCACTGTCCAAAAACCTATGGCCCTTATTGTTTATAGACAAATGCAGTATTACCAAAGAAAAAAAGAAAGATTGCATGTGAGCAGACATACTTGGGAAACATTTCATTCATCGCAGAAAGTCCAAGTTAAGTAAAACAGCTTGAAATAGCATTTTGAACCCTTTAGGTACATCAGTTGTGAAGAACAGTTTTAGTTTTGGTTTTGATCCTTTTTTATGTCCTTTTATGAGCACCAACTGAGCACAAACTGTATTGCACCAACCGTAGCAAAAAAGATTTAGTTTTGGTGCCTGGGTTGCATTCTGTATGTTTAGATTTATGCATCCAAGTGTCTACATGAGGATTTGTTAAAGATGTGGTTGGGAGTGCGCGCATGCGTGTGCATGCGTGTGAATAATGTGGCCTCAGGGCTTTAGCGGGGGTACTGCTGAGGGAATTCCCCAAAAGACAGAGATCCTCAGCCATAAAAAAAACATGCTTCACCTCTGCCTCTCATCTTAGTTTCCCCTGTCACAGACACACACCAACAAGACCACACTCCGCACACATCTATGCATACCACACTTGTACATTTATACATTTACTCTGTACTACGCCGATTCTATGCTTCCTCCTTATAAATTGAAATACAAACATAATTTAAGTGTTCCTGCAGGCGCCGTGCACACAAAGTAAATTGGTGTTGCCAGATGATGAGCCAATGAAATATTGGAAAAGACTCAAGGCAGCAGGCCCAGTATACCTTTTAAATGTTAAATGTCCCATTTACCATGGGATGTTTGTGCAAAGTGAATGATATACATTACAGCCAGCACGTTATGTGGGATATATAAACAGCAATTCTATCATCTAATCATCTGTTTCACTATAAACCTTGGTCATTATTTAGTAATAGGCTCAGACATCACCCAAAGATTTTCAAGTAAAACATAGCTGGTGAAAAAATGAAACCATAGTATGCTGTGCGAAAAGTTTTAAGACCTAAAAGTGGGATGGCTTTAAGACATAATGCTGTGAATAATTTAATTTTAATTAAATGCACACAGATTGCAGTAAACATGCAAAGTTAATTAAATCATAATTTGCTATAACCCATCTTTTCCGATGCACTTGCACATTTCTTCCTTCAGGTGAATCCCAGAGCCCTGCGACAGATCAGTTAGTGATCTTGCATGACAGAAAAGACTCTAAAGATCCCTAAACCTAAGACAAAATACAGAAAATCTATTTTAAATGTAGCTCTATGCTGCCAGTCCTTTGCTTCGCTTCTAAGGTTCCATCTGAGGTGATATTTAACAACTACAGTGCTAGTTTTGTGCATATGAGACTGCAGGACCTGCTGAAGTAACACAACTAAGTGTGTGCAATATTTTAACTAATAACTATTTTTAATTTATACCTACTGGCCAAAATGCAGATTATTGCTCTCACAGTTACTTATTTAAGGAAAATTATGGGAAAATATTTAACAGCAGCAAGAAAGCCAGAAGAATAAAAAAAGACAGTGGCTTATAAATAATGGGCTGCTGATAATAGAGCCAAAACAGGGTTTGTTTTTCGCTACAAGCAATGCTTTGGACAGCACAGTGCTTTAAAAGGGGGAAGCTAGAGACTATGGAAACAAAGTTTAAGCTGACTCTGTGCTCTCTACTCTCTTTAACTGTCTCAGTTGCACTTCATACAAAGATACCTCCTCCTTGTTTAAATATTAAATGCATGTTTTAAAAAATACATAGTTAGATTCCAGTATAGCGTAGACTGGAAGAGCAGTTATGCACCAGATTTTAAAGCTGAATATGAATGCTAACATTTGCTAACAAATAAAAAACGTATGAATGGTTTTGAAGCATGACAGCAAGTTCATATTTTATTGTGCCAGAAACTATATAACACACCCTTCCTGATTGTCTACATCTGCAACATAAACAGCAGCCCACATTTAATGTCTTTCCTCACAAAAGGTCAGTAGATGCAAAATCTGCTTTTCCATGACAAAGATGAAAACAAAACTAAAAAAAGCAAGAATGAAAAATGTATTTGATTGATGTGAAAAGAAAGATTGGTGATCTCAGAACCGTAGGACGAGCGGGGGCTGATATTTAGCTTAATGATGTTGAAAGCAAGACCATGTTATCGCCTAAATAAAATGTGTTTACAGAGCAGCACGCAAACTGACCTGTTTTGATGAGCCTCCTATCAGAGTGTCAGGCTCAGCTTTGCATTGTCATATCTGGCTTTGCTTTTATCAGCTTATCAGTTGCCGCACCTTTTTGCTGCTCCCAAGGATAAGGAATAGTAAGAATTTCCAGTTTAAAACTGTCAGTTTGCCCAGGGTGAACACTATCATTTTTCAAGTACATACCACACTCAACGCTCAGGAAAGCAAATAACAGACTTTTATCAAAAAGTAGCAAAAAGATGGATGAAAAAGATAAAAGATGGATGGATTGATGGATGAATCATATATATAAGTGTGAAATGACTTGAGGGGAAATTAAACTGACCACAAGACACACAGAACAACAATAACACAGAAACAATGACGGATTGACACAGAAAGACAGAGAGACAGACAGTGAAACAAGACTGGATGAATAGAAAAGGATTAAAAAAGGGATATAATAAACCTATTGTCAGCTAAAGCAAGCTATAACTAAAGGTACAGATGACAATAAATTCACAAGCACAAGGACAAAATGACACCATAAACGCAAGTCTATGGAACTTAAACATAAATCTCATCTCAAAAACTTAGACAATGAGAAATAACAGAGAGCTGAACACCAAAAACACCAAATACAGAACCAAAATAAAAGCATACCCAAAAATACAAAGCAAAAGAGAGCCTAAAACACCATGACAATATTACCTAATTACAGATCTCTCAAGGACAACTTTACAGCTTAAAGCTCGGATTTATCAACACACAATATTCTTTGTCAAACTTCTTAGAGCTTGAGGCAGTCGAGAACTGAAGCCTCAGTAGAATAGCTGTCAACTGGTCTTTTTAGAGGGTGCACACTGACCCCCCCCCCCCCCCAAAAAAAAAAAAATCGCATTTGGCCTCACCACCTCCTTTCTCAACAGTAGAGCTGCAACATCAGGAGGAAAAGCAAGACATATGAATTATCTTTAACACTAAACAGTCAGTGGTCTGCAGCAATTGTTGTACAGTTGAACACTCACACCAGGGAAATCTTCCGTTTGTTCAATATTTTACTCTGTTCTGAAAACCATGTGGTTAGTTAAAATAGCCGCTTTCTCTTTTGTCTGTAGGTATCTTATACATCATACTGGTAAGGTTTCATAGCAATCTAGCCATTCTGTCAGTGTTTTATTTTAATTTGAATGCATGACAGCGAGTGCTAACGGTTTTCACTCTTCCCACTTAGGGGGTACGGACCATGCCAACTTCTGGCGTAATATAATGATAATATTTTGCATATTTCATAATATCACAGAACTAGCTTATTACATGCTGTCCAACCATGTCCGAAATCAAATATTTTTATTTCCGCTCCAAACAGCCCCCCTGGGAAGTAAATGTGAAGTAAAAAGTTCAGTTTCACAGAGAAGAGGCAGACGTGATGTTTAAAAATAAATAAAAATGTGTTAAATTAAAAAAGAAATCAGAGTTGACTGAATGCATTTTTAGAAAGTTTTATCGGAAACCAAAGTACAGCTCCATACATTAATTTTTCCAATGTTTCGTTTCTGAGGCATAATGCCATAAAATTAAGAATTGCTCATTGTAAGTCGGTCTCTAAAATCATTCAAATGCATCATCACTTTCCTTTCGCAATGTAATGTAAGTGTTGGACTGACAAACAGGAAATATTGTCCTTCCTGGTGACACACTGAGGACATCTAATGCAAAATCTAGCAATAATCAGCAAAAAAACATGTTATAAATGGCTCTCTTGGGACTGCAGAGTTTACACATTAAGACTGTGTGTTTTATAGTTGTTTTCATGCTGACTGCCTTTAGTGTTTGCTTAGAAGTATGCTGAAATGTATCAAATAATTTAATCCTCTATCTTTTTGTGAAAAAAAAAAAAACACTTTCAGTTTGGACAAATTCTAAGTGGACGATAAGTTAAAAATCTATTTTCAGTTGGTGAATTATTTCCACCAATTGACTTAAGATTAAGCACGCCGCATCACCATGCCTGTGAATGTATCGATTCACCCATTTGAAGCACATAAACAAAATCAGTCATTGTCCCAAATACTGTGGTTCACTGGGTCCACCTAATGTGAGAAATTTCCAAGTAGGAAAGAAGTGCAGACTTGGTATAAGTCAGAACTCTGTACATAATAACCGAGAAGAATCGCTACCATTACTCACTAATTAGCTCCTTGGATGCAAGATGAGAAATAGATGAAGGATAACACAGATTGCAAACTGTGTTGACACAGAACACAGAGCCAAGCAATCCGCGGTTCTTCTTGTTGTGATTGTTAGAATATTCATCAGCATCTTCCATACAGAAAAATAGCCTCCATGCATGTTACTCATCTAGTGAAGCAGTTCGACGTGACTTGTTTTTGCTATAAGTGAATTATTCGCTGAATATTTTTACTTTTTCTCTACTTTGTAAACACATTAAATAGAAGCCTATTATGGGTGCTTTGAACCATGTGTTTTTCTGCGTTATAGGATTTGAACATGGAGGTATGTGGATCTCACACTGTGCGCATGCAAATGTTGTAGTGTGTGTTCTTGTAATTGTGTATAAGTGTGGTATATTTGAATGTGTGTGTTTGCTCAGGCTGAGAGATCAGCCTATTTTCTGTCTTTGAATATCCCAGAGCTTTGAACAAAGACTGCTAGCAGCCCAGATCAAAACAGGCATCAATTCCTTTAGCCTGATATTGTATGGGTGTGCATGTGAATCTCTGGGTGTATCAGCATGTCTGCCTGTGCATATTTGTGTACAGGCATGTGTGTCCAGTGATGTCCATGCATGTTGCGTTTATCATTCCCCAACTAACCACATTCTGTTTAAAATACATATTCAGCACTTTGCACTTTTTTCTTCTCCTCTTTTTGCTTCACTCCCCTTTCTCTCAATTTTAGGGTGTTATTAGATAGGACAACTCTTGCCGCTGGCATTTCTCCTCTCAGCACTCTACATCCAAAGGCATGTGGGTTTTGGAAAACAGTGTGTGTGAGAGTAGGTAGCTGTGCCTGCTGTGTATAATAGGGGCACAGTGTAAAAAGTGTCAGTTTATACCTGCACATACTTTACCGTTCAAAAAGTAGTCATTAGTATACAGCTTGCAAAGGATGCAGCAAGAGCAAGAGGGTGTTTTCTAAGCTCTTTTCATTTAAGGTCAGTACTACATATTTCAGATTTTTCTCTCTCTTTCTGAAGTTCATCATTCATTAGGCTTCTGCTTCGCACTTAAATTACATGAGGCCCACTTTCACATTGACCCCCCTCTTAGCACCATCTCAGTCTCCCACCCCCCATACCAGCAATCAGGCTAGCACGCACACTTAAGTTCTCACATACACAGACACGCACACACACAGTGGAAGAGCCTAAGGGCTCCATCTATTAAAAGGTCTATCCATCATCGCATATAATTTTAATGTGGTAGAAATAAAAAGATGCTTACGCAGCTAAATGCGAATTTTTCAGGGACCTGCAGGCTGGTGTCTAACCCTGCCTAAAAACCTGTATTGAGCTCTAAATGCATGCATACACACAGGCGCACTCAACAAGGTCAATATGCTCTGGCAATTACGGCTCATGAGATGCTGCTGACTGTTGTGTATGTGTGTGTATCATATTTTTAGCTATGAGAGGACAAATTTACGTCTGACACTTCAGGAGTGAAAACACTTAGTTTGATTCAGAATTTTGGCGAAGCATCTAGTTTTAGATGTTATGGTTAGAAGAAGGACCTAGGGAATGCATGTCTTTCCATGTGTGTGTCTGTGTGTGTGTGTGTGTGTGCGTCAATGCATGCATAGTCTTTCCTGTGTGTAACATGATTACATGAGTATGTAAGGTTTCTTAAAACTCCCCAAGGGCGTTTTCCATAATGCATGCATTCAGTGTCCTTTGATCTAACATTTATCCTTTCCACTTCTTTTGTTGTCACCCATTTTTTTAATCGTGTCCTCTGGGGATCTTTGTTATGGTTAGAGAACGAAACTGTTTCTCGGCCCATGCTTTACAGCATGGGATGAGGCAGGACTAAACAAGGTCATCACGTATTTATGCAGTTCAGTTTAAACCAGTCCAGGTCGCATTCAATAAAATGCTGAATGCTTCAACACTGAATGTGGCTAAAAATAGTTTTTCAATACATGTTGCTTGATCTATGAAATTCCTAGCTGAAGTCCATTTATTTTGGGGCGAAGGTGTTTATATATATATATATAATATTATATGTGTGTGTGCGTGCGTGCGTGCGTGCGTGCGTGCGTGCGTGCGTGCGTGTGTGTGTGTGTGTGTGTGTGTTTAAAAAGTACTCCGATCAATTTTCACTTCAAGGCAACAAAATGACAAGCTCGTTTCGTATAGGTTGTTATCCGTTGACTGTTGATTGGCAGCAGGAATCCTGAAACAAAACTTTCAGATTTAAGGTAGCCCATGGGTTGGTTAACTAATTATGATTCTTTTTATGATTAAGTTCCTTTTCACTGACTATACAATTTAAACCTAACTACATATTATAAGTTAATTTAAAAAAAAAACCTTAAAAGAAGACCCAGCTTAAGATAAGCCAAACAAAATCAGCCTTCCCTAAACCTAAACCCCTAAAGCAACTCACAAGATGGCGCGGCCACGTCCAGACGCCTTCCTGACCACTCCGCTCCACCAGGAGATGCCGGACTAGAGCAGCGCAGATACTGAAGGACCCGTCCCATCCTGGCAACAAACTGTTCCAACTTCTGCAATCTGGTAGAAGGTTCCGCATCTTCCGGGCAAGGACAGAGAGACTCAAGAGGAGCTTCTATCCCCAAGCCATCCGTGCCCTAAACACACACACCCGCCCTCTCACATCATCTATAATTGACTGAGTCAGGACTCTTCCGGACACTAAACCAAGGCACAATGTACATTTCAATTCCTTTAATTTTAAATATGTTTATATTGTCTATCCTGTAAAATAGTCAGATGTCTATTCATATTAATGTACAGAATTCACCTGCTTGCTGCTACTACTGCACATTCACCCAATGTATATACTATATATATATATATATATATATATATATATATGTATATATATATAATGTTCTTCCTCTACACCCCCCCCCAATTTTTTTGCACATGTCGAGGAGCGTGTCAGGCTACATTTCACTGTGTGTTATACTTGTATAACTATGCATGTGACAAATAAAGAACCTTGAACCTTGAACCTTTTGTTCTTTTCTGCCAGCATAACAAGTTCTCTCTGGTTATGGTGCAGTGAGTTTCCTCACCCACTTTTAAAAAGGAAAGTACCCTGCCTACCTGTTTTCGTATTGGCAGGACATGTTAAAACTTTAAGGAGTCAATTGGAGGACTTTCAATATAAGGGTGTTTAAAATTAACTGCAATTTTTTTTACCCGCAATTTCCACTCAATACAAGATCAAAGACATGAAATGAATTGCCAACTTGGCTATTTGCTAAGCATATTAAGAAATTATAGATTATAGATAAATTATAGATATTTCTAATCATTGTTTTCTCCCAGTAAACAATACCTGAGTTCGTGTTAAAGCTATTTGTGCTGGAAGTGAGATGAGAACGTGCTGCGGTATGAAACATACACAAACAGATCTATTATAAGCTATATTGATCCACACCCAAAGATGGAAAACTCAGAGCAATATGTAGTGTTTCAGCCTTGCAGTCTAAAATGGCATTTCTCCAGAGAATTTAAATGCAGTTAAGCCAGCAAAAAAAAAAAAATGTTTTCACCAGCTTGATTGCTAGTGATGACAAAATCTTTACTTCTATGTGATGCTGCACAGGCTCAATGGAATAACACAATTCCTTTTTTTATATCTTCTTTTCTACTGCAAACATTTTATAAAGTTAACCAAGGTCATGATATTTCTGACAAAAAAAGATATAGCAGTGGTTGCAGGAAAAGACAGCGAGCACACATATAGTCTCAGCTGAGAGTAGCCACAGAGAAAAGACATTAGTGCACTAATCGCTGTCTAGCAATAATCATTGAGCAATAATCACAGAATCCAAAACAGTTGTAAAAGAAAATAAAGACATTTGGAGTTCTCAAGGTTTCTCATTAGGACCTCAAACATACAGGAAAGAACTGCGATGATTTTCGTAACTGTATCCAGAGTATTTCAGAACATAAGTGGATATTCAGGCTAGTGGCTCTGTAGCCTTGAAATTTCAACACAGAAAATTATGGAATTGAAAAGCCTTCAAACGGATGTGTGAAAGGACCCTCAACTGTGGCATAAAACATAACAAAAAAATAAAAAAATTAAACCTGTGCAATATTAAAAGATAATAAAGCTGCTTTCAGCTACTCCCTTATTCACATCAGGTCACCATTGCTGCTATCAGCACATGTTTGAGTTCAGGGATAAAGGGATCACATTTTATATAAAAGCTAGAAACAATGAGCAAATACATCCGGATTGTTCATATACATACAAAACTCGCTGATCTTTTTAAGTTTGCCTGAGTTACTTGTCTCGATACTCTAGATAGACAGACCATGACAGATAGCTTCAGTGCTACTACAAATGGGAACAAGCTTGTATTTCTATTCATTACTTTTCTGTTATCAGTAGCTTTCATATCCTGTTAATCAGTGCTGTAATAAACATGTAATAATGCACAGTTTTGCAAGCCTTGGCTATTGTTGGGTGTTAAGGTTAAGATGTTAGGGTTAGGATCACTTTGGTCAGTGTAAAAACTAAACAAGAGATTTTTGGAAGGATGTGGTCAGAAATGAAAAATAATAATAATATCAAAATGGATTCACTAGAAAAACATTGTTGTATAGTGTTGCCATTCTTTCACATTTGCAATAGCCTGTAATTACAAATAATTTTATAATGTCAAGGTAGTTTTGTCAAATTATGCTTTAATAGTTTTATGAGATTTCATTTCACAGACCAATAAACATGTTTGTTTTCCAGTTTTATTTGACTGAAGCCCAGCTCCTATTAACCCTTCCACCACAGGGGTGTACCAAGAAGCAAGTTTAACTGATTAGGGAGCAATCTTAAGTTTTCTTTGTTGCAAAGGTGGTTCTCTTTTTACCTGGTTAAATCATCATGGTAACTTGTGCTGCACACGTAACCTGGGCCCTGCACTACAAACAGAGTTCAGCATACCCGAAGGGCCAGCTCTGTTCTAGGATGCCCTCTGGACCCAGTGGAGGTGGTGAGTGACAGGAGAACGGCGGCTAAGCTGTCATCCCTGATGGACAACATCTCCCACCCCATGCAGCAGACTGTGACAGCACTGAGCAGCTCCTTCAGTGGGAGACTGCGGCACCCACGGTGTGGGACGGAGAGATTTCGCAGGTCTTTCCTCCCCACTGCTGTCAGACTCCATAATAAAGACTTTAACTGATCAAGCACACACATCCATACATATGCAATAATACTAAGTGCAATAATCCTTTCTGTCATCGTTGTATTTTTACTCAGTTGTATATAGTATTTGTATTTGTATTCTATTTTTATCTTATTGTATATTTATTTTATTTTATTCTACTGTATATAGTATTTTATTTTATTCTATTCTGTACAGTTGTGTACTGTATTTATTCTTATTGTATTCTAATTTTTGCCTCATAACTTTTGCACTGTCCACTTCCTGCTGTGACAAAACAAATTTCCCACGTGTGGGACTAATAAAGGTTATCTTATCTTATCTTATCTTATCTTATCTTATCTTACCCAGGGAAGCTTTCCGTTATCTGGATTCACTTACCCTAACATCGGCACTCAAGATAAGCGGTCACACTAAGCTGATTATCAACTCACTAAGTTCCCCGAGGGTCTCACGAAGGTCTCTCAACATTCACATTAAAGGAATGGCGCTGGCATCTGACTAATCACAATTATTGATAAGTGCACTGGCAGCAGAACGGCTGATTTTACAAAGAGAAATAAAAGTGTACTGTGGGAAAAATATGAAGAGGTTAAACACACAATACAGGCTGAAAGCAGCAAATCAACAGCAAATAAAGCAATAATATGAGTGTATGTAAGAGGAAAATCAGTAAATTAGTACTAAGAGTATTCTGAGCTTTAAATGTTTTGGCAAGTAAGACCGGAAAAGACCTATTATATTAATAAAGTTTAGTCTAGCTGAAGCCAGAAAAGAAAGCTGGGAAAATGCTGACTGTGTAACTTAAAGTTTTTAAAAAATGATATAAGGAAACACTTATAAAGCAGTATTTGGATGAGACAGGCTGTTAAATATTTAAACTCTAGATTTTGACGCTCAGGGGACATTTGGGTTGTACCCTGTAGGATGATATGATGGTTGTACTGTACAATAAATCTGGATAGTTGTATGTAATAAAACAAGCTTTATTTTTGTATTGGTGTAGTTAATAATTAATTGTTTTAGAACAATTTATATATGCATATATTTATATAAAAAGGACTGCATTAGATAGGTATAGGTATATATTTTTAAAGGTAGCGTATATGCATATTAAGCCATATAATCAAGAACAGATATAAATCCTGGGTTAAATAGGAATAAGAATTAGTAAGCATTTCCTTTCTCTTACTCCTGACTCCCATGTTTGAAATAAAAGAGAACTCTGTTTTATTGAATTAATAAGATTTTAATTGTCTGAGTTCAAGTAAAAAAATGAATATAAAAACAGAATTCAAACTTAAGGCCATCAAGTAATGATGAGCCTTTCCTGATGTGTCTAAAGAAGAAAAGGAAGAAACAGAGATTCTGGGTTCATCCTATTCTCAAGAGCAGGCAGCAGCAGCAGGGAGAATTTCAAGGTTTGATGAGTTAAAGCTGCTTTCTTTTATATTTCAGGACATCAGTGAGGCAGTTTAAGCTCTTGGTGGCAGAGTTGTGATCACATGACGTGGCAAGGCAAGGCAAGGCAAATTTATTTGTATAGCACAATTCAACAACAAGGTGATTCAAAGTGCTTTACAGAGACATTAGAAACAAAAACAAATAAAAAGCATGATTTAAAATTGATTAAAACAAGCAAACAAACAAACTAACTAAACACACACATTTCACACCTGTTCGCGCGATCTGAACCCTTATCGTAAGGGGAGCTACCAGTCCTTCTGTGGACAAGCTACATTCTATTTTAAATTCCCTGAATTTAAAATACTCTCTAGACCCAGTCTAGACCCAGTTGGGGAGCTACCCAGAGCTCTAATCCCACACCTGTTCGCGCGATCTGAACCCTTATCGTAAGGGGAGCTACCAGTCCTTCTGTGGACGAGCTACTTTCTATTTTAAATTCCCTGAATTTAAAATACTCTCTAGACCCAGTCTAGACCCAGCTGGGGAGCTACCCAGAGCTCTAAACCCACTTAACAAACAAACAAACAAACAAACAAAACAGTATATAAAATCAAAACAGATAAAATCAGAACAGTAGATAAAATCAGTAGTTAATGTAAGGTTTTGAAATTTAAGCTTAACAAACAAACAAAACAGTATATAAAATCAAAACAGATAAAATCAGAAATAGATAAGATCAGTAGTTAGTGTAAGTTTTGAAATTTAAGCTTAAAAGTGTGGATTTGGTGCTTTATTCAAATGCAGCTGAGAATAGGTGAGTCTTCAACCTGGCTTTAAATAAACTGAGTGTTTCAGCTGATCTGAGGCTTTCTGGGAGTTTGTTCCAGATATAAGGAGCATAAAAGCTGAATGCAGCTTCTCCGTGTCTGGTTCTGACTCTGGGAACTGATAAAAGACCGGATCCAGATGACCTGAGGGATCTGGAAGGTTCATACTGGGTCAGGAGGTCACTGATGTATGTTGGTCCTAAACCATTCAGAGCTTTATAGGCCAGCATCAGAACTTTAAAGTCTATCCTCTGACGGACACGCAGCCAGTGTAAAGACCTCAGAGCTGGACTGATGTGGTCCACTTTTTTGGTCTTAGTGAGGACTCGAGCAGCAGAGTTCTGAATGAGCTGTAGTTGTCTGACTGATTTTTTAGGTAGACCTGTAAAGATGCTGTTACAGTAATCAAGCCTACTAAAGATGAATGCATGGACTAGTTTTTTCCAGGTCCTGTTGAGACATCAGATCTTTTATCCTTGAAATATTCTTGAGGTGATAGTAAGCTGATTTTGTTATTGTCTTAATGTGTTTTTCTAAGTTTAGGTCTGCATCCATCACTACACCCAAATTCCTCGCCTGGTTTGTGGTTTTTAGATGTATAGATTGAAGTTCTCTGGTGACCTGTAATCGTTTTTCTTTGGCGCCAAAGACTATTACTTCAGTTTTGTTTTTGTTTAGCTGGAGAAAATTGTGGCACAACCAGTCATTAATTTCCTCAATGCATTTACCAAGAGCCTGTACAGGGCCTCGGTCTCCTGGTGACATTGTGATATATATTTGTGTGTCATCTGCATAGCTGTGGTAGTTTATTTTGTTGTTCTTTATAATCTGTGCCAGTGGGAGCATGTAAATGTTAAACAGAGGGGGTCCCAAGATGGAACCTTGGGGAACTCCACATGTGATACTTGTCTGCTCAGATGTGAAGTTACCTATTGATACAAAGTATTTCCTGTTTTCTAAGTATGTTTTGAACCAGTTTAGTACAGTTCCTGAAAGACCTGCCCAGTTCTCCAGTCGTTTGAGTAATATGTTGTGGTCAACTGTATCAAATGCTGCACTGAGATCCAGTAAAACTAAGACTGACATTTTTCCACTGTCTGTGTTCAGACATATGTCATTAAACACTTTGGTCAGAGCGGTTTCAGTGCTGTGGTTCTGTCTAAAACCTGACTGGAAGGCATCGTAGCAGTTATTCTGTTTTAAGAAGTAATTGAGCTGTTGAGAAACTGCTTTTTCAATGATCTTACTTAAAAATGGGAGATTTGAGATCGGCCTGTAGTTTTTCATTTGTGTCTTGTCAAGATTGTCCTTTTTCAGTATAGGTTTGTCACGGCTCAACGGCACGAGGGAACAGGGATGGACACAGGCGCAGAAACCAACCCGGAAGCGAGGTGACAGAAAACAAATGATTTATTTCCGCCCACAGGAAAACAAAGGTGAAACACAAAGCGACGCCACCACACTAGTGGCGCGTAGGATTAGTCTGTGAAAATGAGGGCGACCTAGACACCTCTAGGAGACGGCTGAACAGCGGGGACAGCGGGGAGGTAGAAACAGGACTAGGTAGGGGCCGGGGCACTGGAACAAGAGGAGATCACGATCAGAGGGATCCAGCAGACAACCAATAATCCTCCGCAGTTGAATTGAATTGCCTTACTTGGTTTCAGATGGAGGGGACAGGTGGAGCGGAAAACCCGGAAGCGGTCGAGGCGTGGGGAGGCAGGCAGGTGAGCAGTGGGTCGGCAGCCCACGTTGTGTGAGCAGCTGGCGGCCCAGGTCCAGGAGGACGGGAGCGAGGGGAACAAGATCTCCACTCCGGGTGCTATCGCTGAGGACAAGAAAAGACAGGTCAGTCATCACACGGCGTTAAGACAAGGTTTTAGGATGCTCCACTGAACTAACATGGGAATAGGAGATACTCAGGCGATGAGTGGTTGAGAGCGCAGGTCTGATATACCGCTGGCACGATTGCTCACAGGTGGTCAGCCAGGGAGGGGCAACCGGACTCCGCCTAAAGGAGGAGGAGCCGCTGTCTGAGACCTGCAGGTGCCCAACCAGACCATGACAAGGTTTGATTACAGCAGTTTTTAGTGGTTCTGGAAACACACCTGACATTAAGGAAAAGTTGACGATCTGTAACAGGTCTGACTCTAAAGTCTTTGAGACCTTTTTGAAAAAACTTGTTGGCAGGACATCTAAACAGCAAGAGGAGGAGTTCAGTTGACCTAAGATGTCCTCCAGGTCTTTGCTGTTAATCGGGTGAAACTGTTTGATGGTGTTTAAACATTTTTTCGGTGGACACAGTACATATCCTGGATCTGCTGTTGATGTACTAACTGCTTGTCTAATCTTTTGGATTTTGTCTGTGAAGAATTTGGCAAAGTCATTGCAGGCCATGGTTGAATGAAGTTCAGCTGCCACTGGCACAGGAGGGTTTGTTAGCCTGTCAACTGTAGAAAATAAGACCCGAGCATTATGGCTGTTTTTAGTGATGATGTCAGAGAAGTAGGACCTTCTTGCACTCCTCAGTTGTAAATTATAATTGTGAAGTTTCTCTTTATAGATGTCATAATGAACCTGGAGGTTTGTTTTTCTCCATTTGCGCTCAGCTTTCCTACACTCTTATTTTTTCATTTTTTACTAGTGTGGAGTTTCTCCATGGAGACTTTTTCCTTCCAGAGATAACCTTCACCTTAATGGGGGCAATAGTATCCATTACATTTAACATTTTTGCATTAAAGCTATTGACGAGCTCATTGACTGAACCTTTGGACAGGTCAGGTGTTAATGGGAAGACCTGGTTAAAGATCTCACTACTGTTTTCAGTTATACACCGTTTTGTGATCACTGCTGTTGATATATTTGTGTGGGCTGAGATTTTACTTTCAAAGAAAACACAGTAATGATCAGATAAGCCCACATCAGACACAGTAATGTTTGAAATGCTCAGGCTCTTGGAGATCAGTAGGTCGAGAGTGTGTCCTCTATTATGTGTGGCCTCTGTTATATGCTGAGTCAGCCCAAAGTTGCCCAGAGTGTTACTCAGGTCTTTAGTCCCTTTGTCCTGAGGGTTGTCCACATGGATGTTAAAATCCCCAACAATAATTACACAGTCGAAATCAACACAGATCACAGACAGCAGTTCACTGAGGTCATTAAAAAAGTCTGTGCAGTATTTGGGAGGCCTGTAAACATTAAGAAACAGAACTTTGGATGGGGCCTTCAGCTGTAAAGCCACATATTCAAAAGACTGAAAACTTCCAGGAGATAGCTGCTTACATTGAAATGATTCATTAAATAAGACAGCAACCCCTCCTCCTCTCCTGCTCACCCTGGCCTCACTGATAAAACTGTAGTTAGGAGGGGTCGTCTCGATGAGAACAGCTCCACTGTTATTTTGGTCCAACCAAGTTTCAGTTAAAAACATAAAATCAAGGCTGTGCTCAGTGATTAAATCATTAATTAAAAATGTTTTCCCAGCTAAAGATCTAACGTTTAATAAAGCCAACTTAAGTGTTTTAGAGGCATTACTTGTCCCCTTGTGTTTGGGAGCAGTCTGTGGCACACAAGGTATGTTTACTATATTTAAAGATCTTTTAGAGTGCAGCTCTCTGTGTTTTGACCAGGCCACATGTCTCCTTCTGTCACCTAAAAGTACAGAAATTTTAAAACCTTCTAGTAAACAAGGTCCCAGCTTCTCCTGGGAAAAGTCACCACTGCCATAATCCTCGCAGCCCGGACCCTCCACACATCACACATCAGACTGCGGAGACAAAGCATGAAGGTGGTAAGGAGGAACTAAGGGGGGCGAGGCTGGGCAATGTGACTTCGATTGCTCTGTTGAGGGTGGGGCTCGGTGGCGAACCTTTGGCTGCTTTGGTGGGGGGTTTATGGGGGACAAAGAGGGATTGATTGATCTGAGCCCAGCATTGACCCGCTCCATCATCTCTTCAGTGAATTTCAGGTGTGGGGAGGAGGGAGAAAGGGAGGGAGAGGAGGGTGATGGGGGTGATGGCCTGTCAGGGGTTTGGGGGACTGGGGAAGATCCTGGTCCTGGTCGTGGTAGAGAAATTTCAGCGAGTCAGTTGACCTGGAAGAGCTTCTAGCGCTGTTTCTGAGGTAAAACATGATTATTTCATTAATTCCATATAATTTGATAAATTAATACCAGTATACATTTTGTAGGGTTAGGTGTAGAGCATAAGGTACTATGGCAAGTTAGCAAAGTAAGAAATGATCGGAATCCTTCGTATTGAAAACCAAGGGTTAACTATGAAGTTATATAGATAAGCCCAAATCCTGGATGAGGACAGGCATCTGGTCAGCAGTATCTTATATTGAGAGTTTTGATTTAAAATTTTGTACCACATTTATACTGATTTTCATTGATTCTTTTACTTACAGTGTGCTTTAAGCACTATATTGATTCTCTGGTGAAGATGTATGTTTTATACATCCATCCTGCTTACCATTCAATGAAGCTGTGTTGTAAAGTTTCCGTTAATGTTTTTTTAAACACAATTGGAACTAAAGCTACTAGACAATAGACTGGCAAATTGATCCTTTACAACTGTACACTGTTTATTACTGAGAGTATTGATATCAATCAATAAAATCTGGATGTAGACACAACCTAAAGTTATTTCCAAGTTTAATTTATTAGATGGGAGGGTGTCGGAACAGAATGCATCAAATATCTTGTAGTGTTTAAATGTATTAAGTTGAAGTTTCAGAGCTCAAAGGTGCAGCTGTCACATTAAGAATAAACAGCAGTACAGAGATCGCATGAACACTAAAATAGACATAATTAAGTTGAGATCATTTTTTTTCTGCTCTACGAGCAATGATCATGAATTCACAAGATAAACATTTTTCTGCAGCACTAAACACATCATCTACTTCTCAATGCCAGCGTTTCATTTTCCTGTCATATTTTTATAATTTTATTTTTAGTTTCTGACTTATAAAGACGGAGCTCAGATTGATTCTGTTTACAAGAATTGTCAAATGACATACATCCTGAGTATTCCTGACTTTGCTGAACTCACTTTATACTGTACCCCTCTGGACTGAGCATATCCATACATGACCTGGCTTTATTTCTAAAACCAGTCAATAGCATTGGTACCGTTTTTGTTGTTCATTTGTTTGTTTCTCTCTTTTCTTATCTAGTCTTTAATCATTTGCATGACCGTTTTAGTCCATTTGGAAATCTAAACCAACATTCTGGCAAAGAGTTAACTATTCTTAAATTTTCAAATTTAATGTTGTTTTTATCTGTCAATACTGTTTTTATGTGATCTGCCTAGTTTTTCAAATAACAGCTGTGCCAGGGTGTGAACTAGGTTGGAGGACCCAAAAGCAGAATTCAGAATCTGTAGGCCCATTGTAAACAGTCCAGTGGTCCAATGTAAAGATCAATTCGAGAAATAAGTATGAGCAAGGAAAACATTCACTGGAAAACACACAAAGGCACAGGATACAAAGGAAAACTAAACTTTTAAATAAAATAAAAAAATGAAAATAAAGACACATACATAAATACCAGAGATGATTCTAGGTTCAAACTTTAAGGGGGGCTTAGCTCCCAACCATAATGCCATGCATGCAGTGCCTTGTAATTAATATTGTTCCATTAATATTAACTACAAAGCATTGGATGCATGACTTTACCCTTTTGACATTTGCAAACCTGAGTTAGTGGATAGTCTATTGCAGTGTCTAAGAACAATTCAGAGTGAATAATCTGAGATTTCAATATTATACACTGGTTTTAGGGTGGAGCCTTTAGTTATCAAACCTGAGGCAAAGGTTCAGTCATTTAAGAAGTTAAAGAACTATTTGTAGCAAAGCAGATGAGATGAGACACATGCACATTATTTCAGTCTGATAATCACTTAGAGGCAGTCCACCAAATCATCAGACACTGCAAAATCACCCTGCCACTCCATAGACCTGTACACAAGCAAACTGGTAATAGAGTTGTTTTATATTAAAGTTTTTAAATTTATACAAACCCTCTGACACAGTTTTGTAAACGGACTCAGGCGCAGACCAGGAGACCTTTGCAGAAACTGATAGTGCGTTTATTTACAGTGGTGTCACCGGGTGAATATATATACAAGGTTCTCGGGGAAGGGGTCCGGGGCTCCAGGGGGGAAGGGGAAGGGTCCAAAACCACACTCTGCTCTTTCAGCCAACAATCCCACTCCTTTCCTCCAGTCGCTCCTCTTGCTCACTCGGGGGTACAGGGACGGGTCCGGGGGGAATCTACGCACACACACAGAAAATCCAATTAGCACTAGATCACAAGGAAACTCACAGACTTAGGAAGATTGCTGAAGCACTAACGCGGGTGACTCAACGTTCCAGCAACGAGTAGTGTAGGTCTGCCATCTTAAAAAGCCCTTCTGATTGTAGTAACCAGCGCCAGGTGTGATGATGAGCACAGGTGCGTGGGCCAGGGGCGGATCCCACAGTGAGCACCGCTGTGGCCAGGGAAAGAGGGAGAGAGAGAGAACAAAAACAAACACATGTTGCCTAACCCGAAATCAGCCGGTGAGGCATGGGGACCGTGACACCCTCCTTTCATTATGCAAACTCAGCACAGAACAGCATTTACCCCGATTTACAAGTGGAGTATAGAGCGTCACATCAATGTAGTGGCAGCCATCCTCTTGAGCCATGTTTAGAGTTGTATGAATCCTGGAAAATGTTACCATTCATATCAATATGCTCTGTTTAGAATGTCTGCTGGTATTTTTTTAAGTGTGCTACTGGAAAGTAGGTAAGGCTTCCATGAAATACATGAAAACTACTTTGTGAAAAATGACTTTTGTTTTTCCAGTTAACTTCACTTTCTGCTCCCTTATTCTTCCTGTTCTTGTACAATCTCTTTGTCCTCTCTCTCTCCATCCTCCTCACTCAACTAGAAAATAATAAAAAATATAATCTTATAATAATTATTATGAGAGCAAATAAGGGATCCGCATTCGAAAACAGGACAGCACACTGCTTAGTTATGTCTGCGTGGGTTCTCAGTCATCCAGGTGATGGTTATCTAAGGAGAGGTTATCTAAAGAAAAGCAGCTGGACTTCTTTAAGTTTCCTGAAGACTTTTCACCTCTTATCTGTAGTTCTAAGTCCCAGGTATTTAAGCCCTAGTGGGAGTTGTCCCTTAAGAGGGTCGTTTGACCCACTATTGATCATGTGCCTCATCACATGAGTCAAGGTGTGAAAAAGGGTGTGAGTCATTATTAACAAAGGTTTTGGGTGAGGTAGAGTGAGCCAAGGTCTCCTAGTGGGTCCAAACTCGCCTATGATAAATACCATGACAAAGGCAAAGGAAGGCACGAACAGAAACAATGGGGAGATTACTTCAACTGCTGTATTCCCCAAACACATGGTAACACCAACCTAAAACTCATGACTAGAATAAATAAAACAAACACAGAAACCAAAGACTCAGCAGTATCCTAAGTGAGACAACCAAAGAAATCAAAACAGGAATCTAATATTCAAACACAAAAATCTAATGTTCAAATATTAGAACCACTATGAACCAAAACTCAAAGATATTAACTATAATAAGATGACTCAAAGACTCAAAAACAAGGCCTTGTCTTGAGTATAATGAAATTTCTCATAAGAGCTTCAAACAAAGCTTTAGAGAAGCGTCAAACTTCTAAGCCAAGGAACAAACCAGAGCTGACATTTATTCTTTGGATGGCCTATTTTTTCAGGAATGAACCTCATCTAACACATTCTTTGAATATCAACTCTGTCAGTTTTTTTTCATGATAGGACATGAAACAGATCCACATTACATTAAGTACAACCAAGGATATACAGTATATTATATGTTTGTCAGAAATAACTCATAATATTAATCCATACTAAAAAAAAATTATTATAAGATAAGATACTGATTTCAACAGTACCGATACCAACAGTGTCATCTTTGCCTCCTCTAGTTAAGGCTAAACTTCAGCTACAGGCAGACACACAGCCGTAAGTGCATCTGGCATAAAATCTTTGCCAAATCGAACATGCAGACGCATCTACTGCAGCAGTCCCTGAGGGAATACGGGAGCAGCCACAAGTACCTTAATCGATTAGCTACTATTACTATTATCTGTCTGTTAAGTTATCATTAAAGTAACAGCTAGCAGCCATTGCTAATAATAAAATGATAATGTGAATGTGGAGCTAGACAGCTAACGTTATCAGTCCTGCCGGTCTGCAGCACTATTAAAAGTTTCAGATATTTCAAATATTTCTCCTAAACCGTGATATTAAAACTAAGGGAAAAGTCTACAAGCAACTAGGCAGAAACATTGTAAACTTTGTTTGATCAGCAATGAAAATGTGCAGTCAAGTCACCAAAAGCACAGCACTACCTCAGACAACCTAAAAATGTTTTTTGGTGTTATTCTTTTTTTGTCTTTTTTGTTTTGCACTATCTAAGAGAAACTAAATATTTCTTGTATATCCACCTTACATATTGTATAATAGTTTTGCCATTTATGTTGTTTCTAATGTTTTAATCTATTTTTAAATTATGCTTTTTTTGTAATCAGTTGCGATCATCAATATTTCTGTAGACAGATTACTTTCCTAAATATTTGTTTTAACAGGTGAGTTACCAGTTTTCTAAATTAATTCTAACTTCTCTCGGAGTCATGAGGTGCTTTTAGTTGCAGAATTTGTTCTTGTTTACTTCCAGACCCCCAAAAAACAGAAGTATGTAGTTGTTTTTAAGGCTAGGTTAGTTTATGTTTATGGCCAAAGATTTCAAAGTGGATAATTCCCCAGGCTCAAATTCAGTCCTTAATGACCAATAATTTTGACTGCCTGCTTTCCCTGAAGGCAAGCAGGCCTTTAGCTTTTGTGGCTGGTATGAAGAGCCATCTGCAGAGGTTGATGGTGACAGCTGTAGTGCTGCATAAACACCATCGTCTGGGGCTTGTCTTTTTGTTTTTGCCATACAATTTTTCCACTGTGTCTTTACCCCACTCTGCTGCCCTTGGTGCAGAACGATACCATCCAAACAATTCCATACTGAACAATGGATAATATTCTGCCTCCGCTTCTACTGCCAGCTGGTGCATCTCTGCAAATAGACCATCAGCAGTGAAACATTCAGTAACATTCCAATTTCCTACAAAGAGCAGAGAGTTTTTAAACTTTCTATAACTTTCAGGGATAGCTGTCTTGTGCACTGAACACACAATGACTGTTACAGGTACAGCACTGACGGCTTATCTGATGAGGTTGAATAATTAAATCCACTGATCTGCCAAATATGTGGTTTGTTCATGACGTTTTAAGGATCAAACACTTAGTGATGTTAAAGACAGCTTTTGATATATGTCTGTATTGTGTATAACTGCCACTAACAATAAGATGCTGCTTCACAAATGAATATAATATTGTATTCTTACAAATGACTTGTTTTTTTTTAACATCAGACTGAGCTTTGTATTAACATCAGCAAAGGCTGATTTGAAACACCATTTTAAAGAAAATGACCTCCCCTTTTTGACTTAATTGTTGTGTTGCCTCTTCTTAATAGTTATTTTAATTAAATATTTAATTCAGAGTATTTCTTGTAGCGTTGCAGCTGATTGAGCACATTTTACATGTCTAAGGCATTATTGATTTCACATTGGTTTGCAAGATGCATGCCTTTTTCCCTCCTCTCGTTTTCTTTGATTTATTTATCTCATTTAAACACAGGGCACTTAAAAGCTCCAGCTGAGACTGAGGTATTCGATGTGCATACACAGTAGACCTGTAGTAGAAGGTGAAAGACACAACAGAGGCGTCACATGATGGTAGCCTGTCATAATCTCTCTCCTGCGTTTTCTCTCTCTGTTTCACTCTCTGTATATCGTTCTCTCTCACCTAGCCTCCATCTTAGAACTGCTGAGTAGGGATTCTGTAATGAGACAATGGTGATGTTGACAGAGAGAAAAAGAGAAAACTAAGCAAAGTGAATTGTGGGGGCTACAGGCGGAAGGATGGGTGGAGGGGCTGGAAAAGAAGAGACAAGAGGGAGTGGAGTCAGGAGATCAGGATGTAGGGAGAGAATTCTTGGTCAAGGTCTTTCCTAATGAACGAATTATCATGCAAAGGTCTCTCTCTCTCTCCGCTTCCTCCCACAAGCCCTCACTCCCCTCCTTCCTCTCCGTCTTTCATTGTCGCTCATTCTTTACGTCCCACCTTTTTTTTTTTTCTCACCTTTCTCGCTCTGCTTCAGTGGCTTGACCTTGGTTCCCACCTCACTTAAACCCGTTGCTCGTTGCCTCCCTCCCCATTTCTGTAACCTTGTTTATTTTCTGCCGCATTCCTGTTTTCTTTATCTCTCTTGCTTCTCCTCCTTTCCACTGTTTGCCCCCCTCACTCCACCTCAGTTTCCCAAGTTCTTCCAGGCCTTAGGCAGTCTGCTGCTCTAAAACCTCTCTATCAGCACATCCCTGCAATAGTCATGCCGACAGTCACTTTCACTGCAGAATTGGCTGATTTACCTCACACACATATACATGCACTCACACACACACCCTGTATGGTGCTAGCACAGTGTTACCAGAAGAGTTAGAAAGCGTGAGTGGCTGTGTGTATCTTCTGCATCACTAGTAGCAACATTAGATGCTCATACATGAATGATTAATGTGAACCTATGCACAACTATAAATCTGCATGTATGTGTGTGTGTGTATGTGTGTGTGTGTGTGTTCATCTCGGCGTGTCCCCCCCAATTTATTTCCTCCAAAACTCTTGCTCGCTTTTCATTTCTGTATTAGCCCTCAAGCAATGTAAAGGTCACACACTGTAACAGCGTTTGACTCTGCAGTCTGTTAAATAATAGCGTCGCTGTTTACCGTTCTCAACTCCAGCCCGACGTGTGTGTGTGGCCCAGGGGCTACATCATCTCCTCAGCATTGCTTCAGTGGCAGCACTGCATCGTGTCAGTGGGCAGACACATTGTTTGGAACTTTTTTTTTTTTTTTAACTTGTTCAGTACCATGACTTACATAGTGTTTTGAAGAAAGAAGAACAATGTTATCTTGCTAAGGGGATCAATCTATGTTGGGTTTTTTTTTTTTTTCATTGTTTGTTTGGTTTTTTTTGTACTAGAAAACAATACTGAATGACAATCAGAGAAATAGTAAGCTAAGGCTGGAAAATGAGAACAAATGGTTATTTGGGACAAGTAGGCATATATATAAGTAGGATTGGAAGAATAGTGTTTGGGGTGTGATCCTGCTCCAATACTTCAGTTTACTAGCAAGGACCAAAACTTCCATTGGGATTAAAAAAATGTTTATTGGCAACGAAGATGGCAGATAAACAAGGAGCAAAGAGCCATGCCAGAGGTTGCAGTGGCTCATGGGATTGGCACACCCCCAAAGAAAGACCCCGACTGACCCACTTACCCACCAATTGGAAAGCAGTTCTTGAAAAGTTGCTGTAAAACTGGTATACTTGGGAGGACAAGCAAGTGTGTGAGGCAACGAGACATTTTTTGGTTTGGTCCCACCCGGGACTTCAGATAAATGGTGTCCAATTTAATTTGGGAATAATTCTCACTTTAGGGATTCTGGCATCCTATTTCTGAATTGTTTCTCTGTTAGAAACAGCTGCAGATGTTCCAAGAATCCAAAGTTGCGTTTAATGAGCTTTAACAGAATTTGAGAAAATAATTTAGTTGTAATTAATCACACTGTGTTAGCTCAACTGTGGCATCCACTGTGCACAAGGTCTACAACATTCATGCTAGTGTTCGCTTTTGTAATGATGAAAGTGGTTTCATCACATTCATTGTGTTTCCACAACCAACATCACCTTCCCTCACATAAAAGAAAGATAGGCTTGTTGGTTTGTTTGTTTGATTTTTGGATAAAATTACTTTTAAATGTCTGTAAAATCATGGCTTCTAATTGAGTAAAAGCTGGGAAGCTTAGCTTTTCAGCATATATAGCATTGAAAGCATTTAAGATATTGCATATGTTTCAGGCTCATTGAAGATATTAAACTTGATATGAATTATGCTTTTACATTTAATTTTAACAGGGCTAAATATTAAATGCAATTCTATACTAAATCTTATTACATCAATTCATTTCCTATTTACTTATTGCCTCAGCTTTTCTGGTTTTGGTTTGTTACAGACATTTACAATTACTTTAAGACACTATAAGGAGGATTTCCCACAACAAAGAACTATTACTGCCAAACTAGGAGGCGTACAGTATAAATGCATCGAATACTAAACTGTCCCAATGAAACCACGGCCATTAGGTTTGTTATTTGACAGCCCTGAAGAGCGTTTTATCTCTCACTGAATGGAGCCCTCTTGTTTCGTGCACCTCTGTTTCCGTATGTCTCAGCAGCAACCCTGATTCAACATGTGTCATGTCTATGTTATCTTAAGTGCCTTTTCTCCCTGGGGCTTACAAAAGGGAAGACAGAGATACAGAATTTTTCCCCTTTAGCAAAGCAGGAAAAAGAGGAATAAATCAGGGTAAGTGCACTTCATGTTTGATTGAAAGAGATCATTTGGGTCAGTGTATGTTTATATGTTTTAGTCATATGCCTGTTAGTGAGCTTTGTATTTTGCAAGTTATCAGTGTCTCTCTGTTTTAAGTCATCTCTCTCAAATCAAATCAAATCAAATCACTTTTATTGTCACATCACATGTGCAGGTACATTGGTACAGCACATGTGAGTGAAATTCTTGTGTGCGAGCTTCACAAGCAACAGAGTTGTGCAAAATACAATAATGTAAACAAGCAAAATACAAGAATGGCTACATCTGAAACTAATAAATATATGTACAATATATAATAGTATATGCAATAGAACATGGCATTTCTCTCTGCAGGCATTCGTGCATTTGTGTGTACCTGAAAGTGTGCAAGAGCATCCACAGAAGTGTGTGTCCGTCCCTTATGCTACCTGCACAGATGACTCTGGCTAATTGCTGCTTATCTAGTGCCCTGTCAGTTCGGATCGCTGTGACTAAGATAGCGTTGGGGGGGGGGGGGTTCAGAGGGAGCGATTTATTCAACCCATTGCTTCCTCCTATGTATCCCCCTCTTTCCCCTTTTAACGATCATTATGAATGATTTATGCTCCCTTGACATGTGTTTGTGTATGCATGTCACAATAAGAAGATGAGGTGCATTTGAGTGTTTTCTGCAGACAGTGAGTCATCAATGGACAGACTGTGTATCTGCACACTTTGGACCGTGCACCTGCTCACCTCTCACTGTCCTTGGTTAACTTCACATTTGTGGAAGACACTTTTTTTGTTGAATTTTCTTTGGGAGCAGAACATTTGGTATGTGGGTTTCTGTGAGTGTAACTGTGAAACCTTTGGGATTTGGTGGTGCTGTAAAAAACAGAAAGATTATTATGTTTGTAAAGAAACAGAAGTAAGGATCAAGAAACAGAGAACTGGTGAGAGAGATGACAATAAAAAAGAAAACAAAGGGAAAAGTGTGTGAGTCTGTGTAGATGACCTTTATTTATTTATTTATTTTTAAGGTGTATGTGTGTTCTAGCACTGCATGTTCATACACATACATCATTTTTCGGGCAAACACTGATGTATCGCTGTATGCTAACACGCTATATCCTTGTGCATTGTTTCCTTTGATCTAGCCTTTTATCCATGGCTCAGCAGTACTTGTAATTGGTCTCTGATGGGATTGACCCACTGGGTACTGACTGAGTGAAACAGGCTTTAGATGGCTTCCTTAAATATTTCAACCCAGCGAAACATGAGGCTGCTCTGCTCTCGCCTCAGGCTCAGCCAACTCTACCACTTAGCCAGCTGCCCTGCACTCACAGGGAGGAAGAAAAAGAAAAGGAGCCTGATAGACATAAAGACTATGCCCAATGACGGTGGCTTAATATTTGCGCGCAGCGCACACACACACACACACATCAAGTGTAAAAGTGTTGGTAACATACACAATGACAAGTTCTCGTTAAACCACTCTCTACTGGCTACTGCAACTAAACTCCATCTCCAGTTTGCTTCAGATGGAGTTGCTTGTTTGATAAATGGGCCACTCCCTCATTATGGCATCTTCTGTCTGCACCTTGTTAAAGAGAGATCTTTTTCCGCACTTCTGGCCTGGTGCTTACTTCATTATACCAAATATTTGTCTTGCTTTAGTACCTCACTAGTATCTCCTCTTTTCTGGCACCTCATTCTTCCTCTTTTCTTTTCCTGTGCCTCACTTTCACTCTAACTTACTTCCTGCCTGGCTGTCACTCTTCCTCTTTCAGTCAATTCCCCCCCCCCCCCCCCCCCTCTTTCTACCCACTCACTTTTACTTCTCTCTGCCCCCATCTTCCTCTGTGTGTGTGTGTGTGTGTGTGTGTGTGTGTGTGTGTGTGTGTGTGTGTGTGTGTGTGTGTGTGTCATTTTCTCTTCGTTCTCCACCTCTCTCCATCCTATTCATGTGCCTTCGGTGGATCCGAGACAGAGTGAAAAAGATAATTCCTCGGTTCTCTGCAGCGAGACAGCAAGCAAAAATAGAGAAGGTTACCTTTCATGTTCAATTTTAAAGGCAAGTTTGAGGTTTCCCCGAGATGATTAAATAGGAACATTCCTGACAAGGTCAAACAGGCTTACACGTATAGACACACAGAAACACCCACACACACATGATGGTATACACACAGACACAAACACACACAGATCTTGGTCAAAACACCTTTGGGAAGAGCTGCTGCTTCTAAAACATAAAACTGCAAAGCTGAATTTGAAGAAAAGAAGAATAAGACATTCATGCCGGGATGAAAACCTACTGCATAACCAAGACAGTGTGCCTCTGTTTGCACTGTGCTTGCTGGCTGATAGGTTAAACAGCATAGGCAGCAGAATTGAACTGACTGACTTGTTTTGTTATTACTCTGCCACTGATCACCTTTCATTTATTCTGAGAACACAGACTTAAATGATTTACATCAGTGTTCGAGTCTATGTGTACTTATGTTTTGCATTGCTCGGTCTAGCATACTTCTGTAGCATTTATTTTTTGCATTTGTGTGTGTATTTACAGCCTTATTAAGGTTTAACTTTTAGCTTCAAGCAACATTGTTTCCCTGGAGACCAATTATCTGTCAGAGTTAAGGAAAATCTCTTGTGCCAGAGCAGGGAGATTGCGCTTTTCTGACAACACTCTAGCATGTCTCCTCGGGCATTGTGATTGTGTTTGTGTGTGTGTCCTGTGTATGCATGCACATGATGCTTGCATGTGTATTATTTATAATCAGAACCCCCTCAGCTTACGCATTAGGAATGAACATGGCTTTCCAGAGTGTCGCTGTGATCATGTTTATTGCCCCAAAAACTTTATTATTGCACCAAAAACAACACTGCTTTGGGACCCCGCAGAGTGTGTTATGTAGTGCGCGTGTCTGTGGGTGCATGTGCATGTGTGTGTGTCTATGTGTGGGATGTGTAGTTGTCACATACTGAAAATTGCTGTCAGTCATGGTGTTAAGGTATTCTGGATATGTCCCAGCCACTTGGTAACTAGGTAGCAGAGACTGACAGAGGTGTTGTGGGACAAAGTGGAGTTGGCGTTTTGAATGAGCTATCCTGAATTCAGACTGCGTCCGTCTCCAGAGGCATGGATGAATGGCCTGATTCTCTCTCCACCTCCCTTTTTCTCTATGACTTTCCAACCCTTTCTCCTCCTCTCGCTCTCTCCTCCTCTTTCAAACTTTCTCACCCTCCCCTTTTCCAAAAATCCTTACGTTGTGTCTTTTTTATCTCTCTCTCCCTTTAGCCTTCCACTTTGGCTGTCCCTTTCTCCTGTCTTCTTTCCCCTCCTCCTTTCTTTTACTCCCTCATCTCTCTCTGCTCTCACACACAAGTCTCTCCATTCTCCCGTTCCTCTTCTTAACTTTTTTCCAACAATGCCCTGCACTCACCAAGCTCCAACTGTTTCCATAGTGAGAGAAGGTCCAGTTATGGTCTTTGCTACCCAAACTTTCACCCATGAGTTTTTCTTTACACAGTGCCACCCCCCCCCCACCCTTTTTCTTTTTGGCCTCTTCTATATCTGCTGCCTTCTTTCTCTTTCTCCTAAAGGTCTGCTGAGAGTAAATAGAGAAGTAAACCAAATCTTTATTTATCATTTGTACATATTTACCCGCTGGATATGTGTCTGTATTTACAGCAAACAATTCTGATACCTACTATAAAAATAATATTTGTAGCTAGGTAGGATCATATGCTCCAGCCATGTGTGAATCTGAATCTGACAAAATCCCTGGCATTTTGTAATAATTTCCTCTGCTTTCTATCATCCTCTTGCCTTTGTAAACTTTTCATCATCATAGGTCTCAGAACAACATCTAATCTGAAGCTTTGTGAATTTCCATCTTCAGATTGACTTGCAATTGTGTTAAAGTTGGTTCGATCCCAGGCTGCTCTAGTCTCCAGTCTGCAGACCTAAGTATTCTTGGGCAATATATTGAACCCTAAGTTGCTCTCTGATGCATTCATGCATTCACCACTGCCCATATACAAAGACATGCAAACATGTACATGTGTGCCTATGCGTGTAAGTCTGTGTCTGTGTGTGTTAAAGTTGCTGACTTCGCAGAGCTTTACACTGACCAAGATTAAAATTATAGCCCATATGCAATTGACTGTTAGGTGATTTTTGTTTACAGTGTCTTGCATACCTCTCTAATCTCCAGAGAGGTTTAAAACACATTAACATGTGTAGGACATAGATGCACATATTGACTTTGTGTATAAGTACTTTCCCCAGTATGCACTGAACTTTTTAGTGTAAATTTATATGTCTGCATTTGCCAGTTCCTCTGAGTACAAGTGAGTCACTTTCAGTAAGAGCATCTCTTTTAAGTTTTTCACTAATCCCTATCTTTGGCCAAAAATATGGACTGAATCATCTTATCCATGGGACTTTTGAAGGGAAAGGAATAAAGGCAGAGGGGGAGGGAAAGGCAGGGACAGAAAAATATATAAGGGAAGTTAAGTAAGATTGGACTAGACTTTAAGCAACCAGCAGTTTAAAAGTGGGACACTAGGTGGTCATTTAGGTGAAGAAAGAGAAAGAGGGCAGAAAAAGAGAGGAAGTGAATCACACAGGAGGAAGGTTAGGGGTGGATGGAGGGCAGTGAAAGAAGAATGATCTGCAGTAGGAGACATAGGGAGAACAAATTATACTGTCGTCTTATGATAGCTAAAAGGAAAAGTGTTAGCCATTCTGAACGCCTTCACTTGAAAGCGAGGCCAGATGCGATAATCATGCAAATATGAATAAAAGTTCACACTTTCCTACAGCAGTTTTTGAAGGCCTCTATTGTGTCGCACTGTACACATAAGAAATAACTGTGTGAAGCAGAGGCGGTGAGAAGGTATGTGTTCACAAATTTTTTCAGATATGATGGCTATAGAGATCATTTCTTTTTTCCAAATGTATTTGCTTGTGAATAAGACTGTCTGTTAAACACAGACTGTGATGGCTGTACTTACAGCCACACAGTGGTAATACCCACCATGTTAGTGTAGAGGCTTATAAGTAACATTGCATTCACATTTCTTTCTTTAAATATAGGAATTTATTTACAGGACAATAAATAACTGGTTTTGGTTTAGAGTTAATTCACATATCCACATAACACTGCATTCTAAAATAAGTGCGCACATTTTAGTTTAGAGGTGGAAAAGGGGCGGAGCGAGCTTTAAAGGAAGACTACAAATTGGTTCATGCCATAACTCAGGACCATGGGGGGGGATTGGAGTTCATTATGTTTGGTTTAGTTAGGTTTTGTGTGTTTTACCCCTTCTCCTGTTTTTGTGGGCTGATCAGCCACTATTTAAGTTTCCCCTTTGTCTCGTTAAGTTAGGTCAGTTTGTTTGAGTTATCAGTTGTGTTGTCAACTTTGAGTAGAGTTTTGTTATTTTGACCTCTTTTATGGGCCCAAGATTTTGATTCTTTTTGCATGAGTTAACCAATTATGTTTTTTGGGTTAAATAAAAAATCTTTTTTTTTGGACTTTAACTTGTGCCTAAGTTTCCTTCACTGCTGTCTGTCCATCACACAGACAGACATGTCATTTCCATGATGTTACAATAAGAAACAAAGATTTTTAAAAAAGAAAGAAGTTCAGATATATACTCTCTAACCTCTGTGCAACTTTCCATTCACTGTACAAAATGGGTGTTACTGAAGAACCTCTGAAAAATCGTTTTATTCTGATGTCGTAAAGGTGTGGGGAGAGGGGTTCTCACAAAGAGTTGGACTTGGGGTTTGTGAACAAGGAGATTAAGACTTCATGAAAAGATATGGAAAATGGACTGGTTCTTGTGTAGCGCCTTTCCACTGGAAAAAGACACAAGACAAAAAGAAATAACTGAGAATACTGAACACCAAGAAAAAAGACAGTGCTCAGTGGACAGTGGATGCAGAGAAGACATCATCACTGACTAAGAAGCAGCTGGTGGCTCAGTGGTCTTACATTGATAGAAGGAAGTTGCTATCACAGCTGGACATTAAGGGGTTCCAAATAAAGTACAACACTACTGAGATATTGCACTGACCCTTATACAGGAAAGCAGTGTGACAACTACTGAGATGAGAATGAAAATTGTTGCAAGATTAAAAAAATCCAGTGTCTGGACACAAGTCTTTCAGATAACTAACAACGTTTCACTGGAAGTAATATTTGTAGATGTTGACACACTTTCCCTACTGACATTGCCACAGAAACCAATTAACTCATATATGCTACAGTAACTAATCCTGGAAATGAAGATCAAGAATGCATCGTATAGTGTCAGCCCCTGGAGAACAAGGTTGGAAAACAATCGAGTCATGAAAGACAGGTCTTAGATCAATAATAATAAGATGTCTTTATATGAGGCTCTAGAGACTGCCAAGCTCATAGCTCTGGCTGCTAGAGAAACTAAAGCTAGAAGAATAAACAGACTAGTCTCCAGGAGCTATCCTCACAGTTGGAAGGGGAAAAACAGCAGAAGGCTAGAACCATCTAGAACTAAAAACTGATTAATGGGACATATAAGGAAAAGAGTCATGAAAAAATGGTGGGTGTGGCAAAACAGCAGACCACAGCAACCTCTCAGGAACCATTAATTATTAAAAAGAGAGAAATCCAGAGCACCACGTGGATTTACGAGTAAGACTATTGCTCAGTATCAAAGTCAAAGTCAAAGTCAACTTTATTGTCAATTCTGCCACATGTACAGGACATACAGAGAATAGAAACTTCGTTACTCTCAATCCCTAGATAAAATAGAAAATGAACATTTAAATATAAGAGTGATTAAAAATGCAAGTAAAATATTTTAAAGTAAAAAAAATTAAATAATATAATACAATTTTACATATAACAAGAAAGCTATACAATATACAATATACAATACAGTATCTCATCAGAGTGCAAGGCTGAGCGGGGAAGGAGGTTAGCCATAACCGGCTACCACAAGTTGTGATCCAGCTCAGCAAGAGTAAGACCTGAGCCATTAACATTAACATTTACATCCACAAGTTTTCAGATACCCAATTAAAAGAGTAAGGTGGTCACAGGAGGATCAATGCTACTGATGTCAAGACAAGAAAAGTCCTTATAATGCACAAAGGGTTCCACCCAAAATCTATGACCCTGTGACTCTACAAACAACAAAAAGAGGAAGGGTGAGAATTAGTGAGCATTAGAGTCATCTAGAAGATGCCCCATGGGGGGAACTGCTAACAGACTGTCTCAGACAGCAGAAGATAATGTAGATTGGGTGGGGGGTATCATGAAAGAACACTGGCTAGAATATGTAGAATGGTAGAGATTCTTACAATGGTAGAACAAGAACAGGCCCTAAGCATCCAAACTATAGAAACGTGTCTACCACATAGTAGGGGTGGGCCATATATCGAACATACTCGTTGTATCGTGAGTTCTTCCACATACGATGGCTTTATCGTAACCATAAAGTATAGGTTACCATGGGAATATTAAGATGACTTCATGTAATTCACTGTGAGATTTTTTCTTCCACACACTGCAAATGCATCATAAATCACCACTCCCAACCGGAATTTTTTTTTATCGAGCACACTGCACTGAGCATGCATGTTTATATACTACCAGATAGGGAAAAATATGGCGATAGTGGGAGTTCCTGTCGTTTGGATTTCACAAGGAGGATGTCGAACAAAATGCGGTAATTTGCAAAACATGCCGTAAAACTGTTGACGCAAAGGGTGGCAGCACCATGAATTTATTCCACCAGCCGAAAAGTCATCCACTGCAAAATTAAGATTGTTTTAAACTATGCATGTGAATGTCTCCCCACACACCAAAGAAAATTTTATATAAACCAGCTGTGATATGAGCTACAATGCCTATCAGAAGGAAAAACTCAGAAAAACGGCACGGTAAATCCATGTTATTGTTTATTGAATGTGAAGCATATGTCAGGTCTTCTTTTGTGGCTGGTTTGGTGAATTTTGGTCAGAGCGTTTTGAAACTTACAGCTTTGTATCTGTGATATCTCTGCTTTAGATGAGGTGCTGTTTGCTTGGTTACATGAAGTCAAGTGAGTTCGCGGCTTCGTTGTTTGTGCTTAGGCACATTTCGTGAAATTACATAACTGCTCTTTTAATTGTTTGTCGTTTTTGCAGTGATTGTAGAAATGGTTTATATTAGCTTTTAGCTGAAAGTTGGAGGTTTCTGTGGATACCACACATGACAATATTTACATAAAAAATGCGACTTTTTTTAGGCTTAAACTGCAGCTCACCTTTGCTGGGTTTCAAGACATATCTCGATATATATCATGTATCGCGATATAGCCAAAACATATCATGATATTCGATTTATTAGATTTTCCATATATCACCCAGCCCTACCACATAGGGTTGTCATGATTTCAAGCTCAGTAACGAAGGAATATAAAACTATGGGGCAAAAACAAAAAAGTTCAGTGTTTAAAAGTTAAGAATCTTTTTCTTAAAATAAAGATTGAGACAACGCTAACAATAACACAAGCAGCAACCCTTTTTTCAGTTTAACTGACAGCGGAAAAAAAATACTTTAATAGAATTTTAAGATGCATATATGAGAAATATTTAAAGATTTTCTTAGTGTAAAAAAATAATACAAAATATTATATTTTAGGGTTGACTGAGGTAGTGCTGTGCTGGATTCCACATTTTCATTGATGATAAATTAGGGTTGGTAAGTTCCCAGTGTTTCTAGTTGTTTGTAGACTTTTTAGCTTCAGTCTTTAAGAGAAACACACTAGTTATTACCTTACCTAAGAAATTTTAACTTGCAACCAAATTGTGCAAATTATGAAACGCTTAGCCGTGTCTCAAATAAAATCTCTGGAACTGGTCTGTTTCAATTCAGCAGCATCGATCTTTCTACAGGTAATGTCCATATGTTGATTAATGATTTTCTTCTTCAATTCATTTTGGGCATTTCATTTTCAAGCTGGAACCTCAGAAAGCCCTGTGGTTTAAACAGTTAACAACGAATGACCACACTTATTGGAAATCTCAGTTCAGTTTGACTACCCACATCCAGGCCTGATTACTGCCAGATCTGTTGTGACTCAAAAAATAATTTAAATAAAGCCTATCTGCAAAGTGAAGTATTTTAAAAGATCTCAAAGAGTAACACATCATACACTGGTAACAAAAAACTCAAGAAATGATGATAAACTAAGTCAATGACATCTACCAATCTGCAAAGGACTTCAAAGCCATTTCTATGGTTTGGGGTCTCAAGTAAATCATGATTTTGCCACAAATGGAGAAAACTTTGAACACCGGTGAACCTTCGTAGGTATGATCAGATTACCAAAATTACTCTAAGAATGCAGCAACAAGTCATTCAGGAGAATGCAAAATAACCCAGAACAACATCTAAAGAACTGCAGTATTCATAAATCATAAATCAGTATTTATGATTCACTAATAAGCAAGAGGCTGGACAAAAATGTTATCCATGGAAGCGTTCCAAGGGGAAAAACCCTGTGGACCAAAAAGATTTGGCCCACATTTGCCGTTACATATGGAATAAAATTAATGTGGTATTTTATAACAAGATCATACCAGCAGTCAGCTGCTTTGCTTCTTCAGGACATGGAGGGCTTACCATAAATTCTGCTCTCTGCCACAAAATCCTGAAACAGAATATTTGACCATCAGTTAATCCACTGAATCTCAAGCTAGCTTGGGTTATGGAGCAGGACAATATTCGGAAACATACTAGCAAGTTGTAGGTTTTAGAGTGGCCTAGTCAAATTCTGGACCTGAATCCAGTTGAGATGCTTTGGCATGGCCTTAAACAGGCCGTTTATTTTCAAAAACCCTCCAATTTGGTTCAGTTAAATTCTGCAAAGAACACTCGGTCAGAATTCCTCCACAGCAATGTGAAAGACTCATTGCCAGTTATCAGAAACACTTCACTGCAGTTCTTGTTGCCAAGGGTCCACACAACCAGTTACTAAGTTTAGAAAGAAATTACTTTTTGGCACAGCTACAGATAGGCATTGTTATATTTTCCCTTAAAGAATTAGCTCATATTTTCTAATTATTCAGGTTATCTCTGACAAATATTAAAATTAGTTTGATGTTCTGAAATGATGACAAATATGAAATGTCACAAATATGCAAAAATCTAAGAAATTGGGAAGGGGATAAATACTTTTCAGTGACACTGTAGTTAAGCAGCCAACGTTAATGTGCACACTGGCTAGGCTTCCATTTATGATAACTGTTCAGTACTTCAGTGTTGTTGAAACATGAGCTTTACTGGTCTCTCAAAGTTCTTCACAAAGTATTGTTCAGTGTTGGAAATGTCAACTCTTCAACTACTCATGAGGGGAAGGGCTATGCGCCTGCCTGCCAGCAGCTTCTGGGTGAAGTAATGTGTTAACTAGAGGAGGCAAAGATGGCAGTGTTAGTGTCAATACTATTTTAAATGATTATCTAAACCAGGGGTAGGCAACCTTTCTGGTGGTGAGCAGTGTTGGTCAAGTTACTTGAAAAAAGTAATCAGTAACTAATTACTGATTACTCCCCCCAAAAAGTAATCCCGTTACTTTACTGATTACTTATTTTCAAAAGTAATTAATTACTTAGTTACTTAGTTACTTAGTTACTTTTTAAAAACACGATTTACAACCTGAAGAGGTGATAAAGTGATAGATCTTTCAGCCCAATTCTACTTTTTCTACATAATCCATCATACAAAATGTAATCAAATGGAAAAGTCTCTTTTTAAAACTTGTTTTATCAGTTTTAATCTTTTAACTTTATGCATCAAGCAAAACATTTAATTATATGCAACATTCTCTGACTTGAATAAATTAGTTTAACATTTAAACCTATTTTCTACACATTCCAGCACATAAAATAAAATATTTTTTGTGTTTTCACTCACTCTTTCAAACAGATGCAAGTAAAACACAGCAGAAAATAAATAAAGTCAAAGACTCAGCGGTCCTTTTGCTCTATTTTCACCTGTAAAGCAGGAGCAGGGTAGGCGGAGGGTTACCCTGGTGCAGGTGTGCTGCGGTCAGTTGAAGAATCCGCGCGAGTGTCTCTGTGAGTTTCCCATTACGTCGTAGCTACTCGGTGCTTGCTCGGAAGTTTAGGGGTTTTTTTTCGCTGTAAAAAGAAGTTTTCTTCCCACGCACAGCGGACACTAATGTTTTTGTCACTTTTTATGGAATCAAACTCAAAGTAAGGTCAGTACTTCCACGCTTTAAACGCTGCACGCTCATACTCTCTCCCGCACTCGATATATTATCCATTGTTGATCTGCACATAGCTGCTGTCACCAACGTCGCACTTGCTTACGTCACTGTCATGAGACATTCTCGCAAAAAAAATCACGGTTTTAGTAACGCAGTAACGCAGCGTTCCTACGGGAAAGTAACGGTAATCTAATTACCGATTTTGCAATAGTAATCCCTTACTTTACTCGTTACTTGAAAAAAGTAATCAGATTACAGTAACGCGTTACAAGTAACGCGTTACTGCCCATCTCTGGTGGTGAGTGCCATTTAAAATTTCCTCAGAGGTCAGTGTGCTATATGATTGCATTAGCAATAAATTTAATAACACTCTATATTAACAGTTACACACTATATAGAACCACTTTATAGAATTATATTTGTTCGCAGATGTTGGCAGCTATAGCAAATAGTTATCAGCTGTTTTGAAACAAAAAAAGACACTTTTTATCCATAACAAGAACTCCATAACAGCAAATGAACTGTACAACAGAAAATGCAAATGCTATTTATGGTCTCCTCACAACAATGATAAGAAAAATAAACTAAGCCAATATGGCATGTCTGTTAATACAGAGACACACATGTTATGTGATCTCTGGTCTCCCACTCAGAGACACAGGTCTCCGAGTGTCCAGCATTCAGACTCATGTCAGATAAAATTTGCTCAAACAGATATGTAGAGCGAAATACTGTCAATACTGTGTCTATGCGAGCTGATTTGCGATGTGCACCACTTACACGGCCCTTTATTTTTTGATGCACCTTCTCAGATTAATTCACTGCGTGTCGTGCCCAGGGCTGGACTGGGACAAAAAAACAGCCCGGGCATTTTGACTAAAGACTGGCCCACCAGGTATTAAAGCCATAAAGCCTTTGAATGAAAACGAACGCTGTTGTGACAGTGATGTACAGTCTTGTTGGTATATGTATGATTTCTATACATTTTACATCAGACAAAAACTTTGGTTGTAAGCTTCAGATAATTATTTAATAACAGCCAGACATTTTAAATGAAAATAAGAAAGTATTTCTTTGTGCCCCACTTTCCCTGTTAATGCCCCACATGGCCCCCTGGCAAAACTTTGCTAGATCCGCCCCTGCACAGTTACCAGCTGTCAGCTACTTAGAAAAGGATCCTGGTGTTATTTGTCTCTCAGAAACAGTTCATAACTTCCCTTCAACTCATGCAGGTCACCTAAGGTAAACCTGTTTCTCCATCACCTGTTAAGGAGTAAGAACATCTCCTGGTTTCATCTTCATTTTTCCCTCTCACCAGATAATCACGACCTCTCACCAATATCATGACCAGCAGCTTTTACAGCTGTGGCTCCAGCAAAAATCAGCTGATACTAGAAATTAATATTAAATAAATTCTAACAACAGCTGATCAAGCTTAAACGTGCTGCTGTTGTTTAGTACGACATCCGGCAGTTTCCTCTTTCTGGCGCAAAGTGGGTGATAAACAAACAAGAGAGAAAAGCCGATCAGCTGATCATTGATCAGTTTCATGATTAAAGTAGCAACAGGGGAGAGAGGGGAGAGAATGAGAGAAGAAGAGGCAGCTGTGCAGCAAAGACAAAGAATAACTCCAGCGTTGTGCCTTTTTTCATTCTAGCTAAAGTCAAACTGTGTCCCCTCTCAACACGAAACGCTAATAATTTCTCTGAATGCGGGAGGATTCCGTCTTTTTACAGGACGGTTGGCAACTCTACTAACTAACCTTATCAATTAAATAAAGTTCAACATCAAAGCACCCACCCAGCTGTATAGAAACTCTGTCATGCTAGCTAGTACGCAGTACGAGTTATTGTAACTGACTGTAAAAAGTCAGCACAACGAAAATAAACTCCACCTAAACTTGATTTATATCTGACCCAGATAGACTGCAGGTCATAACTTCTTACCTGAAGTTCAGTTCAGCTTACACTCGGACCAGCGGCCGCCTCGGGTCTCTCTTTCTCCTGCCTCAGATCTCCCTCATCCACGTGCTGGCCTCCATCACTTGTTAATTTTGCTGAATCTGTGGAAGCTCCGTGATGCTACCACCAAAAAACTGAGTTATTTTTACACATCTGGCCAATCCAACACTTTTCATTGTTTATACCGTTACAAATGTAAAACAAAAATCATCGGGCCACCGAGCAAATGCCCGGTATGCACGATGGCCAGTCCAGCTATGGTTAGCATCTTTTTAATACAAACTACAAGTAACCCTGGCAATTAGCACTTTGAAAGTAAAGAAATTGTACAAATTATTGGGCATTAACCCTTTAAGACCTACCATAGAACCAAGTCTGCCAGAGCTTATATTATATTTTTACATGTTGGGGAGCCATTTTTGGGAGCATTTCAAGTTGCTACACATCAATACAACCATTATAGCCCAAATTTTAATAATATGTATGCATTACGTGCATAGTAATTACATAAATTGCAAAAAAGTGCAATAAACTACAAAAAAATTGAAAATCGTTTTTGTTTTTTTAACATATATTTCTAGTTAGAGAAATGTAACAGGCTTATCCCTCAAAACTGTAAATACAAAAAAGTTGCACAAAATAGTTTCCCACCACAGGAAATTAATTTTTACGGTGGCCCCTAGAGACAAAGCACGTACAAACTCCAAAACACTTGCAAACTCCAAAACACTTGCAAACCCCAAAACACATGCAAACCCCAAAACACATGCAAATTCCAAAACACAACGGAAGTGCTCCAGGACGCTAGGGGCAGTGTTGAGCATTTGTTACCTAGAACTACACAAGCTAGGAAGTACCAATGACCGGATTTGAGCTGTATCCCAATTCAGGGTCTGCAGCCTTAAAGGCCGCATTTTAAGGCCGATTACGTCACAGCGACACGACAAAGGCTGTCCCAATTCAAAGGCTGCTCGAAATGCAGCCCTCAAATGCGTCCTTAATTTCCCTGAATTTTAAGGATGGGCCCAACATATCCCAGATTTCATAGTGCGGCGGTGGTGTGGATAATTTTGCCGAAAAAAAAGGCGGAAGCGGAGCCGCCGAAGAGTAAACTTTCAGAAGTAAGTACTGAATATTGTTATGGGCAGAAATCTGTGCCATCAGAAACTGAATTTGAATAAGTTAAATTTGAATTTGAATTGCTCAGATTGAATCTGAATTGTAACTTGAATAAATGCTTTTGAAAACTGAATCTGAATTAGTCTAATTTGAAATTGAATTTATGGTTTGAAAATGATCATCACTAAATTGAAATTGCATTTTATATTTTGAAAATGAATTGATTTGCTTTGAAACTGCATTTTATCCTTTAAAAATTCAGCTCTCGAATAATTTCAGTTTCACTTCTCACCATTCAGTCAAGCCCTGTGTACAGGAGCTGCATACAAAAAGATATTTTGTGAAAAGGGTTGGCGTAATAAGCAAATGCTTCAGCCAATACCTTTTGATTAGCCTTGTCTCATGCTTTCTTTCTTTATGGTAGATTTTTGTTCTGTTTTCACTGTTTGTTTGTTTTGTTTTGTTTTTTCACTGTTTTCACTGAGATTTGAATTTGAATGTTAATCAATAAAATCAATAAATCAATCAAATCAATCAGTTTCAGTTCTACAATTCAATTTCAGTTCCAAAATCCAGTTTTTTGGAACTTACATCCGGTTCCGGTTCAAGCACAGATTAATAGAACTACGTTTTACTAGCGGACCGAAAGTGTTACTGACGGGAATCTACAGCGTCTTGAGCTGAATTAAAACTTCAGAAGTCATTCGTCATGTCGAATGACCAGCGGATAAACTCTCAGGTTGGTAATAAATGTATTACATGTATAAGAACAAACGTCATGTTAACAAATGATAGCCGTAAGGTAACTTTTATGCTTATTGTAGCTGTTAGCTAAAAACGCTAATTTAGCGTAGTTTGCCCTGAATTCAGCTTTGACAAACAAATTTGATCGGCTGTTTCTAGTAGAATTCCAAAGTTGTCATCTTGGACCCTCTCAGAGTACCCCCTCTGTATGCTTGCAGAGACCCCTACAGTAGGGAAACATGCAAAACGGTGTCCAAACCTTTGTATTTTGGCTTTATTTATGTCTTACACAGCATCCAAACTCTTTAGCTAACTTAACAACTTTAGCTAAAGTGAATAGTTAGTCTAATTCATTAGTGCAGCATTACTGGGTCACCTCTGTTTGAAGTGATATAATATGATATACAACTATCACTGAAACAGGAAACTTTGTAAATAAGCAAACAACACTTCTCATTCTCTAAACGTTTTCAAAAGCATTTATTCAAGTTACAATTCAGAATCAATCTGAGCAATTCAAATTCAAATTTAACTTATTCAAATTCAGTTTCTGATGGCACAGATTTCTGCCCATATATTGTGTCACTTTATACGCAAATGTTTTTATAATGAAGAACATTAAAACATTACTGTTGGCCACATGTCGGGAAAGTTATGTGAAACTTGGTTTTAAAGCCTTTACTTCAAAATATACGCAGTTCAATAGCTGACTTTAATCTTACAGAGAATGTGATGATTTTATGGATAATTAAAGTCAGTCATATATCCACAAACACAACAAGCTGAAAGTCAGTGATGCTACTCGGTTTGCAGTCCTGAATATCACAGCACAAGCAGGATTCACTGCACTGTTAATGTTAGCTATGTTATATTGCTGCCTCTGTTCGGTGGTGTCGAGCCAAACGGACTTTAACGTGTGTTTGAGCGAGCTGACGGTTCACTCGTTAAGCTGAAAGAAAGATACTTTAATCACAGGAGTCACACATGTGTCCACTGTACCATCTGGGAACTCTTCTTGTTTCGTAATAACACAAACACTAAATCCTCCTTCTTTTGTGCTGTTTTGTAGCAGTGTATACACCTGAGACTGTCACCTGTCTGTCCGTCCTGCACTCTCTCTCTGTTTCTTTCTCTCTGATTGTGTAATAAATGTATGAACATTCATTTATAAGTTACACTTGTGTTTGAATCCTGCAGCTTATCACACATTTGATTTCCATGTGTGACAACTGCAAGTGTCCAGAGTGAGGACAGACTGAGGGACCCACTGCTGCACATCATCTGTGAGGCTTTGCACCCCTAATGATCCACCAGGACAAACTCAGCAGTGTGTGAGGAAGAGGAGGAGGAAGAGCCAGCAGCAGCTGACAGATGGAGAGAATAGAAAGACTGTTCCCTGTTTGTGAAGGACTGCTAGGAAAGTTTAGAATCACTAATTGTCTGTCCTGAATCAGTCTTATTAGGTAATGTTCAAATAATTTTATCCTCCACACTATGAAAGGTAGCAACAAGTTTAATATTCAGAAACCTAAAATATGTATCAGCAGCAGAATGGACCTAAAAATAAATGTTTGTTTCAGTTCTATAAAGCTTTGAGTATTTTGGATTAGTAGTACTGCTGTGTTTGTTGCATCATATTACTGTAATTGTTTATATGCTTTATATATTTTGATGTAAGTTGATCTATAGTGTCACATGCTATTCTATACGGATGTTATGTGTTTGTATACTTTCTGCCCAGTTTGACCCATTTAGCAGAAGTCAGCCCGTTTAAGGCGCTGATATCTATTCTGTATAACTTAAAGCAGTTATGACATGGTCTGATTTTCTCACCCAATAAAGGAATGTTCAATATATCAGTCTACTCTTCATTTTATCAGAAACAGTTATCACAGCTTGAACATTTTCTTTTTATAAATATATGTAAGCAATGAGCCAAATTTAGTAATGCCAAGCACAAGAAAGCCCCAAAACAAAACAGGAGTCCAAAAAAAAGAACAGGCCAGGGGGCCAGCCAGGCAGAAGGCAACGGTGGCAACGAGGAAACAGTTCAAGGGGCCAACTGCGCGGAAGGCAGCGGCGGCGAAGGAGACGATGGAGCTGTTCAGGGGGCCGGCCGAGCGGAAGGCAGCGGCTCCCAAGTGTCAGGCGTACCGGCCGAGGCTTGGAGGGCACAGGACCAGGCAAGGCAGGACCAGACGGGGATGAAGACTCGGATGAGGCTGGACCAGACGGGGATGAAGACTCGGATGAGGCAGAAGGCAGCGGCGGCGACGAAGGCGACGGAGCAGTTCAGGAGGCCGGCCACGCAGAAGGCAGCGGCGGCGGCGAAGGAGACGACGGAGCAGTTCAGGGGGCCGGCCGCGCGGAAGGCAGCGGCGACGGAGCAGTGTCAGGCGCACTGGCCGAGGCCCGGTGGACACAGGACCAGACGAGGCTGAAGACTCCGATGAGGCCGGAGGCAGACCGTGCGGAAAGGTGTGTGGTGGACCCAGGTGCGAACACAAACGAGGATGCAGGAGTGGATTCCAACAAAACGAGCCTTTTATTATGGCTGATGAAAAGAACAAAAACAGAATCAGAATCAGAATCAGAATCAGAATACTTTATTGATCCCTGGGGGAAATTATTTTTTGTTACAGTGCTCCATTTTAAACCAACATTAAGACAAGACAGACAATACGCTAACTAAGAATAGTACAATATATACATATATACATACATACATACATAAGTCACTTATAAATAAATATTTGGAAAAGAAACATGTGTAGTTGTAGCAGCAAACAGTGTGTTAAGTGGATGCGTTGTACAGGGAGATGGCCACAGGCAGGAATGATTTCCTGTGTCGTTCAGTGGTGCTTTTCGGTAATCTCAGTCTCTCACTGAACGAGCTCCTGTGACTGACCAACATGTCATGGAGTGGGTGGGAGGTGTTATCCAACATTGTCTTTATCTTGGACAGCATCCGCCTCTCCGACACCACCTTGAGGGAGTCCAGCTCCATCCCCACAACATTGCTGGCCTTACGGATCAGTTTATTAAGTCTGTTGGCATCTGCGACCCTCAGCCTGCTCCCCCAGCATGCAACAGCATAGAGGATCGCACTGGCCACCACAGACTCATAGAAAATCCTCAGCATTTTCTGGCAGATGTTGAAGGACCTCAGTCGCCTCAAAAAATAGAGACGACTCTGGCCCTTCCTGTAAAGTGCTGTGGTGTTTTTAGCCCAGTCCAGTTTATTGTCAATGAATGAGAGCAGAATGAGGGCAGCATACGTGTAGTACTCAACAGAAAACCTAAACTGGACAAAACTAAGGAAAGACTATGGCTGGAGGTACAGAACACAGGAGGTGGTAACACAGACGACGCGAGACAGACTGTATGAAACACAGAGACTAAATACACATGAGGGATGATCAGGGGAAGTGGCCACACATGGGAACACAGCTGACACACATGAACTTAACGACAGGACAGAAGGAGTGAAACTGAATACACTGACCGTGAATACAGACTTTCAAAGTAAAACAGGAAACATGGAGATTAGACAAGACACATGAACCGGGGAGACGTAGTACAGGGGAGATGACATAACCGACAGCATGGACTTGACAATATAAGACACGCAGACATAAACACACGAAGGGCAAGGGAGACTTAATACACGGGTAATATGTACAAATGGCTGGACTGCCTTAGTGACCCTAAACAAAGAATAAACATCAAAATAGGCTAAAACACAAAACACTGGGTCGCACGACCCAGGACCATGACAGGACCAGGCGACGCTGAAGCTGATGATGCTGGAGCTGAATCAGGCGACGGCGTGGGTGGAGACTCTGAGGCCGCAGCTGGCGAGGATGAAGACTCTGAGGCTGCAGCTGGCGAGGATGAAGACTCTGAGGCCGCAGCTGGCGAGGATGAAGACTCTGAGGCCCCTCGGACCCTCCAGCGGAGACGGGAGGCTGAGGCCGGAGCGGTCCCTCGGACCCTCCAGCGGAGGCAAAAACAAAGCCAACAGGCATGAAGTCCTTTGGCAGACATGAGGACAACTGGCGCTGCACCGAGCACTGACTCTGCCCAGGAAATGCTAACATGGTGCAGTTCTTAGGGGGCTGCTTAAACTTCAGGGGTCCAGAATCAGCTGAGGACTGAGACCTAGCCTCTGGGGAAGCCCTGGAGTGGCAAACTGTGCCAACGGCGGCTAAACCATGAAGAGCACCCTGAGTAGAAATTAAGTTATCTCCCTGCATGGAGTGAATGAGCAAAACTGGCGACACAGGAGACTGAGCAGAGAGTGGCCGCTGGGCAGCTAGCTGAGCTACTGGAGACACAGGTGAGAGTGGGAGCTGAGCTACTGGAGACACAGGTGAGAGTGGGAGCTGAGCTACTGGTGGTGGTGAAGTAGATGACTGCAAGGGAGACTGAACTGAGAGCGTCTGCACTGGCACAGGGAACTGAACTGATGTCTGTAGTAACGGTGGTGTGAGAGTGGAGTTGGTGGTGGAGTTGATGACTTCACAGGAGAATGAACCAGAGGTGACTGCACAGGAGACTGAGCTAGAGGTAGTAGTGATGGTTGGGGAGAAAGTGGAGCTGGTGGTTGAGTGGATGACTGTGCTAAGGGAGGCTGCACTGGGGACACCGGAGACTGCACTGGGGACACCGGAGACTGCACTGGGGATTGTGGTGGAGGTGTAACGGGTGGAAGAGCGGCTGAATTGGCTGCGGGTCGGGTGGCTAATGGCTCGGCTACAGAGTGCCTTAATGGCAGGGCTATGGGTTGAATGACTGACTGAGTAGCAGCCTGAATGGCTGGGTGTAGTGACGGTTGTGGTGGAAGAGAAACAGGTGGTAGTGTGGATGATGGAGCTAAGGGCGACTGAGTGGCAGACCAAACTGATGACTGAAGCGATGGTAGAGGTGAAAATGGAGCTTGTGGTGGAGTTAATGACTGTGCTAGCGGGGACACAGGAGACGCAGCTTGTAGCTGGGCAGCTAAGAGAGCTTCAGGAGGCTGGACAGCTAAGAGAGCTTCAGGAGGCTGGGCAGCTAAGAGAGCTTCAGGAGGCTGGGCAGCTAAGAGAGCTTCAGGAGGCTGGGCAGCTAAGAGAGCTTCAGGAGGCTGGGCAGCTAAGAGAGCTTCAGGAGGCTGGGCAGCTAAGAGAGCTTCAGGAGGCTGGGCAGCTAAGAGAGCTTCAGGAGGCTGGGTAGCTAAGAGAGCTTCAGGAGGCTGGGTAGCTAAGAGAGCTTCAGGAGGCTGGGCAGCTAATAAACTGTTCACATTACCATCCGTAGCACAAAACACAACCCCTGAACGAATAGTCCCACGGTTCGACACAGAAAAAGAGTCCTTATTCACCACAGCCGGCGATGTAAAAGTCCGAACGTCCGGCTGTGGGGTGGCGCGCCGGCGGCGTGATCGTCGTTTCTTCCCCGCAGATGGCTCCAAAGGGCCGGGCAAAACCACATCCGGCCGGTGAAACTGACGCGGCTGCTCCAGGGTGGCTGTTGTCTGTTGCTGCTGGGCCAAGTCTGATATTTCCCGAGTTCGCGCCGCCTCCCGGGCTTCATTCAAATTGGCCAATAAGTCCAAACATCCTCTGACCTGGCGGAGATGAGAATTTCCTTTGAGGATTGCTTCGATAGCATTTATCCCCACAATCTTTGCCCTTGTATTGGAAGTGTGGGTTATCCACTCGACTAGGCGTTGGACACGTATCAGATCGCTCTCCCCGGGTAAGTCTGCTGGGTCCATGTTGTGGTCGCGTCGTTCTGTCATAGTTCGGCTGTGTGCCAGCAGGAATTGGACCCAAACGCAAACTCACTGGAGACAGGACTGAACTCAAAATGACAGCTTTTATTGCTGAACACAAAAACTCTACAAAATCTAAACTGGAAAGACTCTAACAAAACACACAGGGAGCTACAGGTAGAAACACACAGCATAAGGGATGACACAACACTGACTCAGAGAAACACAGGGTTTAAATACACTGGGGAGTAACGAGGGGAATGAGACACAGAAGGAGGGCACAGTTGGGAGAAATCAGGACTGACAAGACAAGCAAAGCAGGACACATTCACATAAGACACGGACCTTCAAAGTAAAACAGGAAGGATCACACAGAGACGCGAACTTGACACAGTGGAGACAGCAACTAAGAAACACAGAGACATAAACCATAAGGCAGAGGACTCTAAGAACCGAAAGACACAGAGGGGAAATCAAACATGCAGACACAGACTTACACAGAACAGAGGGGACACAGAGAAACATGAAGGGCAAGGGATCGAAACTAGAAACCATAGAATAACTCACACAAGTACAATAATACAAACATCACAAAGAACTAAAAACGCTGGGTCAGGAGACCCAGGACCGTGACACCAACATACTTAAGGAACAACATTTGTCTCTTATATATGATACACCTATATATACACTGTCAAAGATACTTGTCTTTGAGTGAAGATTTAAGGTGATAAGACATATAAATAACTGCAACTTGAATCTGTACTGAGGCTCAGTATTTGACACAGAGTTCATGTTCACTGCTGTAATAACTAATAATGATTAATATAATAACTATAATATTGGCCATATTATATTTACATTACCAAAGTGATATGACTTTAGTCTCATGAACAACATTAGCTAATTGTTATTTACTAACTAATCTTAAATGACTGTTCAGTACAGAAATGAAGCCCAAAAATCATGTTTTACTGTCCTGTGGTCTCAGCCTCAGATACTTATCAAATCACACAAAGCTCTTGTAGAAACAAACAAACAAATGAACAAAATATGTTCTCCTTCATTTCTGTCAAACAAAGTTGTATGACACGTTTCCAGCGGTTAGTATCATGGTTGCTAGGCAACCTGGGAAGCGCAACGGAGACTAGACCGCCCCATACAGACAAACTTGCCGTTTATTTTGCAAATCAATCTCAACACTGCCCCTAGCGTCCTGGAGCACTTCCACTGTGTTTTGGAGTTTGCAAGTGTTTTGGAGTTTGCAAGTGTCTTGGAGTTTGCAAGTGTTTTGGATTTTGCAAGTGTTTTGGAGCTTGCATGTGTTTTGGATTTTGCAAGTGTTTTGGAGTTTGCAAGTGTTTTGGAGTTTGCATGTGTTTTGGAGTTTGCAAGTGCTTTGTCTCTAGGGGCCACCATAAATTTTGAGTGTCTTCATAGTTTTATTTTTGAAATACACCAATTTTTATATACTGCAGGAAAAACTAAAATAAATATTATAATGCAAATTTGCAAAAAAGCAGCATGTGCATCAAAATAAACTATTTCCGACAGTGCAATTTGAGTTCTAAGCATCCCAGAAACGACACAGAAAGTCATAAAGTTAAACATATTTTTTTAAAAACACCAGTATAGGCTCATGAGGCCCTGATGGTAAAAAACTACATTTCCGTGAAAATGACGTCACTTCCGGTTTCGAGCAGGTAATGGCGGACATGCGGTAGTTCCAGCTGACGTCTATTCCAATGTAGGAAGTGTTATGACCAGTTGATCGGATCGGCAAAGGTGTTTCTGGAATATTGTGTTTTTGTTGCTGCTAGCTTTTTTTATGCAGTTTTTGCAAAGCTATATGTGGAAGGAAACCGTGACCCAGGACAAGCTGATGGCATAAGATGTAAGTACAACTCCTCCGGTTTCATATGCAAAAAAAAAATATTGCGCTAGCTTACGTGGTTGCAGTGCTACCGGTATTTAAAAGTAGTTGCGCAAAACGGAGCGTGCCGCTCTGACCGGCTTGGACCAACATCTACCACCCTCAGACTGACAGGCTGGTGGAGCTGCTGAATAAGACTTTAAAGTTCATTATTAGTAAGTTAATTCTCAAGGATGAACGCTATTAGGATCACTGGTTAGACCGTCTGTTGTTTGCAATGCGGGAGGTGCACCATGCCTCCACGAGATTTTCTGGTCCGGGGGACAGAGCAGTGCCACATGGCGTTCATGTAGGTAAAGAAGGCCTCTGTGGGGAACCTCTGGTCTACAGTCCCAGCTTTTCCCTCCCTGTTCTGCAGACTGACGCCTCAAACATAGGGCTGGGGGCAGTTTTGTCCCATTAGGTAAGGGGGGGTTGACCACTCAGCCGTGTATATCAGCAGGAAACTGTCAGAAGGTACGAAACAGCAGAGGATTTCCTCTACCATCCGGTGAGTGGTCGACTTTCCTCTTTATTACCTCCTGGGGCGGCTTTTCACCCTCCTTTCAGATCTGAATGGCCTATAGGGCCAAAACAACATATACAGCTTCTTATGATGACAACTGACCACCAAACACTGAGTACCCAAAAAGCCCAAAGAAAATAACCACAATTAAGTTTTTTTTTTAGTTTTTTTTTTTTAGAGAGATTTTTTTATGAAGTCATAATAAATTCTACAACAAAATTTCGACTTCAAGCTCTTATGTGCTGTGCTGAACTTAACTGGGAACAAAAGAAAAAATCCTGTCATCTGATATCTGATTAAATGGCTATTTTCATCCCAGAAGAAAAGGAATCTAACACTTTTGCTTATGAAGGTATGACACATGTACGACAGAAGAAAGTACTATCAAAACAACTATACTGTGTATGTCTGTCATCTTTAATTTATACACATTACAGTATCTTTGAGATATGTCTACCTCTATCTCTTTGTCAACCAAACAATGAAAGATTTTTACCAAATTTACATGTGCTAGTTCAGTTTAAATAGCATACTTACCCAGAAATACTGCAGTACCAGGGTAAATGTTTAAGCACCACTCTCTATGACATCTATGATGTTTTTTTTCTCTCTCTCACTTTTGAGTGAGATGAGATACTGAAACAGTCTATCTCAGCATTTTAGCCCAGAACTCTGTCTGGCAGAGGCACAAGCTTAGAGTGGGAACATGATCTATAATTTATATCTACTCATGAGTAGGGATGGGTATCGAAAACCGGTTCTTGTTGAGAACCGGTTCCCACTGTTTCAATTCCTTGGAATCGTTTGCCACTTTTAAAAACGATTCCCTTATCGATTCCAGTCGCCCCGAATGACGTCATCACGTTGAGTGGCGTCTCTTACCCAGTAGGAAACATGGCGCCTGAGCGGCACAAACGCTCAAAAGTTTGGTTACACTTTATGAGAAAGGATGACAACAGGGCAACGTGCAATACTTGCAAAGTAGAGATTTCATCAAAGGGAGGAAACACTACGAACATGCAAAAGCATTTGCTCAAATAACACGCGATTGCTTTCAACGAATGTCGTGTTTTTGATCCGCTCCGGACTAGCGAAGCTCAACCCAGCAGCAGCGGTAGCGTTTCCACGTCCTTTCCCATTAATACTGCAGGTAACTAATCAATTAGCATTGCATATTATGTTAGCGCGATCTGCCTTATTACAAAACCTGCTATTACTGTGCGTTGCATTTAGATAACCATGATGAGAGAGACAGAGTCTGGCTGGCTCAGATGCTGGCAGTTCTCGCTGCAGTCTACCGGTAGCGTCTCCTTTCAGGCCAGGATAGACAAATGTCACCGAGCAGTGTCTAAGTTTGTGGTCAAAGGCTTGCACCCATTTGCCACAACAGATGCCCCCGATTTCACTTTGGTAAGTGAATGTGTTTAATTGTAGGCAGGGACATTACTGGATATTCTTGTGTAATTGCTACAGAATAATTTATGTTAAACTTTGTTATTGCTACAGGAGAATATTTATTTTATTATTTTACATATACATTTTTTTTCCTGGGGACCCTGTGACACCCCATTGAAGAGCCGTAGGCTGGATCTCTTAAGATCTCACTGTTGGGTTTGTAAGGCCATGTTACTCCTAAATTTCTATCTTGTTCAAAGAGAAGATATAAAACACAGTTCTAAGCTAATCGACCTTAGTGTTCTCCTTTTAAAAAAAAAAGAATCGATAAGAGAATCGATAAGGAATCGAATCGTTAAACAGAATCGAAAATGGAATCGGAATCGTTAAAATCTTATCAATACCCATCCCTACTCATGAGGAGACTGTCTGTCAGGATGTGTTGTGTGTTTTTGTGGTGAAATCAAGTGCATGTCCATGTTAAGGATTTTACCATAAACAGTCTAAAAGTGAAATTTTAAATCACTATCATTACGCTCTGTCCTCAAAAAATCTTGAACAAGGTTCTTTTTTTTTGTTTGTTTTTTTGTGTTTTTTTCTTAACTTTACTTTTCCAATATGTAATCTGTTGCCAGTAGTTTTAAGGTGGTCATGGCAACATTGTTACCATGGCTTTTGTAGACGAAGGAAGACAGAACTGAAACTGAAGATATGAGCCATATTCCTCTGGAACAGTGCTTTCCAGTGAAATATTGTTTAGTGTTCAGAGGATTGTCCCTAGGATTGACTTTCTTATTATAAGATCTAGGTGTGTTTGCTCTTGCAAAAGCATAGGAATTAAAGACAGACAAAGTTTTGCTCATAAAGTTCCCAAGACATAAAAACCCAGGTGAAAGTTTCAACCACCAATATTACTGTTCTTCAGAAAATATAAAAAGAGTACTGTTACTTTAAATTGTTCTTACAAAAAAGAAATAATGAGAAAGAAATACTCTGTCTACTGTGTCCTTACATATACATTTGGTTTTATGATTAATGAACAAATGAGTAATTAAACTTGAACGAGAAGACATCCTTGAAAGACTAATAAACCTAATTTGAATCAAGTAAGGATTTGGGGTTTCATGAGCACAGTCCGAGACAACTTTTTTTTTTTAAATTTCTTTCTTTCTTTTTGTGCTGGAAGTATCCTTGGCCTGTTTCTTTTTTAATTTACATAAAAACCTTGCTAGGTTTGAAAAATGGTCTTTTTCTTTCACAAGTTTATTGTGAAGCCCACCCCTTCTTGGAACACAGCAGCATTTAGTCTACTTTCAACAGAGCACTGCAAGATCAGCAGCAAAATGAGAAGCTGTGTATGGGCTGTATTTTTTGCAAGGAGGATTTTCAGCTGTCAATGTTGACCTTCACTTGTAGAGAACTTGTAGACAAAATAGATTATAAGAGTGCAAAGAATGCTGCCTATAGACAAAGATCCTTATAGAGCACTCAGAGCACTTTTTACACTGAAGGCCAAGCTCTTTATCTGTTACTGAGACACTGGGGAATACATTTAGGAAGATTTGGGATTCAGTATATTGTCTAAGTGGACATTAACATGCAGACTGGAATAGCCAGGGATCAAACAACTCACCCTCTGATTAGTGGTTGACCCGCTTTTGAGGCAGGCCTGTTTTTGAATGCATCTTGTGCGCATTTACTTGATCTCTGTGCTATAAGTAGCAGAGACAGATGAGTGAGAAAGAGGATAAACCTCTTTAAAATATAAGAATTCACAAGCTATTGATTATCATTTGTAGATTAACATGTCCAGAGGGTCCAAAGAATGAGCCTTGATAAGGCTGCACTCCACACGCTGTGATAAACAAGCCCACACAACTGAAAATAATTTTAACACATTTTAATGAATAATTTATTCATTTGTTTATAATATTAGAAGTTGAATAAAAAGCAGGAATAGATACAATCACAAAATATTTAAGGTTTGTCGGATTTTTTGTAACACTGATTTTTCAGTCTTTTGCTGAAAAATGTTTTCTCTATATTTTATTTGACTAGGTCACAATCTTTATGACACACACAGCCATGCATTCATGCAGACATACACACATGAATACAAAAACATTAAAACACAGGTAGTGTACACCCCACCCATCACACACACACACACAGAATCACAAGTGTCCACAAGAAATAGCATGCACTTGCCACCAATAGCTATCAAACCTAATCTAACACACACACATGGCCACCCACATACAGAGTTAATGCTCTGCCACCCACACTTAGGTTGTTGTGGCCAGGAGATTCTGTCATAACTCAAAGGCTGACCTTTCATAAGCCACTGCTCCAGACAGATGAATAGCCCTATAGCACTGTGTCTATGTGTTGTTGCTTGTATTTGTGTACTGTGTATGTTTGATAAATGTGTCCCTGTGTGTGTGTGTGTGTGTGTGTGCGCGCGCGCGTGGGTGTGTGTGTGTGTGTGTGTGTGTGTGTGTGTGTGTGTGTGTGTGCGTGCGCGCGCGTGGGTGTGTGTGTGTGTGTGTGTTTGAGAAAGAGAGAGAGAGAGAGAAAAGGGGCAGACCTATAATGAGTGTATGGCTCTGTCACAGGGCAGGAAAGGTGAAGAAGGAAGAAAATGAGCAGCGTGCTGGAGAAGTGGGTCTACAGAAACTGTTTACCTCAAACTGCGTGATAGAAAGGGACAGCTTAAAAGACAGACAAATAGAGCAGAGGGCTAAAGAATTTAATATGAGACAGAGAGAGGGAGCTTATGAGGGGCAAAGCTGTGGTAAATTGGAAGAAGAGAGATGGACAGAGGTCAGTAGGGTGAGAGAAAGCCAGATGATAGCCAGGAGAGAGGAGAGACTGGACCGAGGAATGGGGCTAAATGACTGATTATGAATTATCTAGTGTGTGTAAATACATGTATTTCAATCTGTGTGAGTGCTGATGCAAATCTATGCATGTAAGGGTGTGTGTGTGTGTGTGTGTGTGTGTGTGTGTGTGTGTGTGTGTGTGTGTGTCTTGGCAGCAGTGAAGGGGCAGATGCTGCCTGCGCTCCAGGCCCACTGCTTTACGGCCTTCTGCGGAAATGTCGCCGTGCCAACCTTAGCTCTCATCCACAGCCAATCACACGCCTGGGCCCTCGGTGAAGCAGTTAATGCATACACCCAGACACACACATATACATACAGTGCAACAGCATAAACACACACACACATCCACGGGAGAGCATGCATGGAAATTCGATAATGAGAGACGAGCGTAATAAATGGAAAATGTGTGTGTCAGTGGTAATTCTGTTCATTACGGTGCAGAGTGTGTGTGCCTATAACCAGCAGGAGGCTTTTGGTGCACACAAACAAGCCCTCTCTCTCTCTCTCTTAAATACACACACACACACACACACACACACACACACACACACACACACACACACACACACACACACACACAAACTTGAAGGGCTGCCTAAAGAGACATTTGAGAATACTTTATGGCAAGCAAAAGAAATTCATTCCCACCTCTGAACTTTTCTGAGTTGTAGCAGTTTTGTGCATATAACACTGATCATCAGAAAAATAAATAACCAAATAAATAAATAATTGTCCCCTTTCTTTTGCTGAAGAGGTCACACCATATCCTCTAACACCACCATCATCCTTGTTCAGTATGAGGTTTCTGCTTGGCTGCTGCAACTGCTTCTTAAAAACAGTTCAAGGCCTTTTTCATTCATTCATCATCATTTCTCAACTACTTCCAACTTGTTTTCACAAACTCAAGTAAAAACCGCCATTCAAAAAAAAGAAGAAAATCAAGGAAGTATTTTAGAAAAAAAAATAGCTGAAAGGTGAAAATAACCAGAGCCAGGCAGATTGAACGTAATGCAAGATAAAAATTAAAAAAAATTGGGGTTGTAGTAGCTCAGAGGGAGGGATGAAAAGGATGTTAAGATAGGCAACAAGATGCTGCAAGAGAAAAAAAATAGAAATGAAATGGAGAAGAAAAGACCCAGAGAGCAACAGAGGTATGTAAAATGAAAGAGAAACAACTCTGAAGAAGGCGAGAAAGAGAGTGAAACAGAAGGAGAGGTTGAAGGTTGAGAGGTAGACAGACAGATCACAACCAGGCTGAGACTGGCCGACAGCTGTGAGAGCAGAATTTGATACTGCAGTACAAACACACAAACACGCACGTATGCAGGCGTAGACACACACACACACGTGTGTACGTACACGCACGCGCACCACCACGGGCTCAAAGGGGCACATACACATGCTCACACTATCCAAAAGAGCCACATTACACATGAAATATTAATGGTGCAAAGCAATCGGCAAAAATGGAGATGGGTAGACAGAAGGAAGACGCAAGGGGAAGACAGTGGGGGAAAAAAGAAAGAGAGATGGATGAAAGCAATATGTCTTTATTGCCAGTGCTCCTGTGACATTTGGACTATCAGCAAAAGGATATACATGGAATCATCACTTTTAGCATGAGCATGTTCAACCTGTACAAACTACTTATTTCCTTCACTGGTGTTTTATTTATTCCATCGAGATACAAAGGAAGGTCATCCAGAGTGCTAAAATGCCCTAATGCAGATTGAAAGTGGCACAATAAATATTTAAAAATGCATATATATATGTGTGTGCGTGTGAGTGTGCATGTGTTTATCTGTACTTAATGCTGTGTTAGAAATGCAAAGCTTAATTCAGCTTCTCGAGCATGGGTGGCTTGTGTGAGTCTCAATAAATCATTAATGAATAATTTTCACAGGTGAAAGAGTGTGTGCAAAACAAAACAAAAAATAAAGCTGAAAACAAATTTTGGTGAGAGCATACTTGCTAACATCTTCACGAAACACTGTATGCGTCGAAGATGTGTGTATCACTGCATGTATCTGACTTTGCTGTGCATATCTGAGTGTTAATTTCTTATGATAAAGCACAATAGTCAGATGTGTTTGTTCTCTTAAGCACCTCTCTGCCCCTTAAAAGTTTCAGGTAATAACACCATCCATCACCGGCGTGTGTGAACATGCACGCATGTGATGTGCGAGCGTGCGCGCAGGTTCGACAGAAAGGTCAAAAACAGGAGGAGTTTTCAGAGACAACAGGAGGTATCGCTTCACGGCAGGAGTTTAATCAGAGGGGGGGGGGAAATGAAAATATGCCAGCATGTCCACGCACATATGCAGACGCTGAGCTACACACACGCACACACACAAACAGACACAAATACCCAGGACATGAACATCAGCCGAGTACATGCATTAGCGCGCAGCAGTAGCTCCTCACTAATGAAGAGGGGAAACATTGTGGAACGGCGTGTCTAGGCAGGTGTGGGGAGAAATAAACAAATAATGAGATCAACACTGCCCAGATTACAGCACATTCATTACATTACTTAATCTGTTCCCTTCAACCACTGACACTTCTCTTTACCTCTTTATCAGACGAGCTTTCTTTTTTTCTTTTTCTAACACGTGACTCTCCGTCATGTTCCATCTTTAATTTCCTACAGTGTAAATCTGATGTTTGTTATTGTGCCTCTGAATGCAATGTCACACGTTATTCCATTCGTTTTCCTGCCTGGGAAAGAAAAAGCGCAAAAAAGGAGTCACTCACACTGGTTTATAGAATCTGACACCAAAGTCTACTTACTCAACAGCTACACTGAATTTGACTTACTGGTTGACAACCGTGCAGTTACTTTTTTTTCTTTTTTTTTTACAAGTACTTGTCAGAATGAAATCAAATCAAAAGCATTTTCAACCATCTCAAGGGCAAGTGTATGAACCGCTGCCATAAAAGAGAGCATGATTTTTCTCCATGATCTGCATTCTTAGACAACTCTGTTACTCCGTCGGCTTCTTCTTCTTCTTCGTGGAAACATTGTCCATGATTCATGTAGGCCGCTTGACAATCACACTCAGTTTAAGCTCCATGCGTGGCTGCACCCATGACAAACACTTTGGTGTACACAATGTCAAAATATAAGAGGGTAAACTGCAAGGATGTTTCACGACAGTGTATCATAAAGCTAAGTACATTTCTCATGCCTTAAAGGATTGTGGTGTTTTCTTCCTTTTTGTTGTTGTTGTTTTTGCTGCAAATGACATCTGTTATAAAAGACCTTGTGCCTTATGATTGTTCACTGATACATATCGACTTCTTTTATTTGCCTCACTTTACCGGTCACTCTGCAGCCATGCTCAATGGTCTGACTCAACAACATTCATGTGAGATTTTGCAAATCAAACCATGACATCCACAGGGGAGAAAAACCTGTTATGACAAATAAAGGTGAAGTGTGGAGAGTAAAAATTTGTTCTGGTTCTGTCTTTTATTCGCTCTGTAACTTTTTGACAGCTGGTGCTGTAGCAGTAAATTTCCAGTCGGGTAAGCCTATGCTGTCTGTGCCAGCATGCTTGTTATTCTGACGATGGAGGGAAAGGAGGAAAAGCTTCCTGATCTTCATTAAGAATGACTCAGCTGCTTTTTTGGCTTGTCAGCATTTCCAAAGCTGATGACGTTCCAGGGGTGCTGCCGGGAGAGCTATTCAACACAGGAATTGAGAGTTTAAGACTAAGGCTGCCACGGCTTGAATTAAATTATAATTGTCAAATTTGTGAGATAGTATACATGATGTGTGTGTGTGTGTGTGTGTGCATGTCATGTGGCGTTAAGAAAGTCAAGGCAAAGTTAGAAACTTAATACTCATCACAAGCTCTTTATATTACTGTAACCTGATTAAAAAAGAAGAGTTGAGACGTGTGTAATCTCCTACAGCTTATTAAAATGTCAGTTTAATTATTCCTCGCACTGTAAGTCAAAAAGAGAAGCTACTGATTTTAATTTGCTTATTCATTTTTTTTTAAGTTAAACACATTTTGAAACAGCAAACTCAAAGTGTACGCTTATGAGGCAATGTACGGGTGGAAATCAATTTCAAATGTGTTTTTTTAATTAAAAAAAACATAGAAAACTTTTGTGTGCTGATTGATTTTATTGTGCTTTAAACTTTATCTAAAATTTTAACTTTATTTGATTTTTTAATAATTGTTAATGGAGATTCTTTGTAGCTTTTCTTACTTTCAAAACCACATCCAAGTTGTAAAACTGATAATGTGCACAAGACATTAGCATAGCCTACCTTTTATGGGAATGCTGAGGAATGTCTTTCCCTCTGCATTATGTATGCCTCTTTTTGCTTTCCACTGCAACATAGCAAATTGCAATGCATTAACAATGCAAATGACCACTGAAGCAGATCACCGAGGATTTGTTTTATACTTTTTTTTTCAATGAGACACAAGGGTGTTAATGCTCGTAGTAGCAATTTATCTGCACTTATACCTTTCTTCTACACCTGACAGGTGGGGAGTAAAAAGCATTAAGTGTGCATTAATATGCGCATGCATTTGTACATGTGAATGTTTGCATGTTCAGCTTAAGTTAACAAAGTGAAAGAAAGTGATAGCAAATAAGAATGTGAGCATGTGTGCAATTATGAGTGTCGTATCCCTCTTTAAAAGTACATTTTCTTTTTGTGCATGACTCTGTGTGTGTAGGTGGGGGTGTGCGCGTATGAGCGCGTGCAGAGGTGAGAACGGCTTAGACTTTTCAGTTTAAGGTCACGTCTCTGATTTATTCTCTGCAATGTGACAGTCTGTGTCACAGGTTGAGTAAGCGGCATCAGAATGCCAATACACCTAAGCTGCAGTGAGTTCGAATCATAATATAGTTCTGTAGCAATGAATATGCCTGATGTTTTTTTGTTTTGTTGGGGTTTTTTTGGTATGTTTCTCAGAAGCTACGAGCCTCAAAGTAAAATTGTGAAGAAGGATATTTCTAAAGGATTACTTTCTGAAGAATTAAGGACTGAAAAGCAGCAAATTATTTCTCAGCAAACACAGAGGCAACGAGAAATTATTCAGCCCTTTGAAAACAAATAAATATGATAAAGTTGTGTAGAACTGCAAATGAAAGCTGAGTAAAGTTGTTATTGTTTCTTAAATATTAAGATTTTTATTCTAATATTTTCCGACATTCTTTTCTACCTGTAATGGATCCAGTTTTTTATTCTAAAGGCATGGCTTTTTATATGCAAATAAATTAATGCAGAAGTTGCCATAATAATAGACAGGTTTACTGGAAGGAAGAGACATTTTTCTCACTTGACATTTGCATTATTTTTTTAAAATCACTGTTTAAACATTTTGTGGATGTTTATAGTGGATAGCAGAGGGCTAATACAAAATCAAGGACTGCAAATGTGAATAAGAAGACCAAGTCCAACAGAAGTCCCCAGTTAAAAACAAACTAGACATACAGAACTTTTTGTTTGGCACCTCCGATTTTTTTTTTCTTAATTAAAGTGAAATAAATATGTTCATATAATCAACATGTTTGACTCTTCCTATAAACAAGGTCTCAAACCATGACTCTGCAGTCCCATCAGCTCTGCAGAGCTTCATAGCGGTTTTCAGGTCACTGTTTGCGACTTGCCTGTTCCAGTTTTCTCTAATAGCTTTATTTAAGCTGCAGCAAACAGCTGTCTACAACAGAAAAGCACTGAAAGCCCACTATACACTGCCTACACAGCATCAAACATCATGCAGACTGCTGGTACCAGTTAGCTGACAGATATGAGTGTTGGAGGCAAACTTAAAGGAGAGTGAATATTGAACTTACATGCACCCAAGGATATGACTTCACAAGTATGAAATGACTGCAGAGTGATAGACAGTTCAATAAGTGTTTATTGACAAGCACTTGGAGTATCTTGCAGAATGCATTGGGGAAATCTGAAGTAACCCCATTTTTCGATATGTGGAGAAGCACAAAGCTCTAACCAGTAAAATAATGGCTGCTAAGCTTCTAGTTGGGCATATACAGTCCATTATGATGTGTTTACACAAATAGTTTTAATGCATCTATCATGTTTCCTGAAACTAGTTTATCTACACAAAAACAAAGCAAACAATGGTTTGGGCCCGCTGATTGGTTTTGTGACAGTATCTAATCACTACATGATCCATTTTAAGTGCTTCTACTGTATGTGCAAATAGTGCAAAACCTAAATATCATAGACTCTGCTAACAACAACAACAACAATCTTTATTTATAGAGCACATTTAAAAGCCTTGGGCATACCAAAGTGCTTTACATAAAACAATAAAAGGTTCAAACATTGATAACGGATAAATAAAAATAACGAGTTATGTTCATAGATAAAAGCTACCAATAAGAATGACTACAGCACATGGGTAATAGCAAGATAAAAGCTGTACCACCATAATAAAAGACACCAATAGAAAGATAGGAGGGAATTAATACAAGAGGTCTATAGGTCACAGCAACCAAACAAACAAACAAACAAACAAACCAGCAATTAAAAGGTGGAGAAGGCAAGTTTAAAAAGATATGTTTTAAGCTGTGATTTAAAAGAATGAATAGAATCAGATGCCCGGATGCCAATCGGGAGATTGTTCCACAGCACAGGTGCGACAAGAGCAAACGATCGATCACCTCTAGTCTTAAGTCGAGATCTGGGCTGAGCCAGCAGTAGCTGTGACGATGACCTTAAAGCCCTAGCAGGAGCATAAGGGTTTAAAAGTACTGCTAAAGTACTGGATACACAAAAGCAATTATAACCTAATTCATAACCCATCACTAATCTTCATTTGTAAATATAGGATGTGTAAATAAGCTGCGGTTCGCTAACAGAGGTTATTGTATGATCTGAAAGCAGTCTAATGTTTCAAGATCTTACTGCTCTGGAATGCACTACAGTGGTTAAAGCCTTATTTTTTGCAGCCACAACCAATGGTTTCTATTGTTAACAAGAAACCGTCTTTCATAAAGATTAAAACAGCAGCTTCACAGAAAAATTCTTCAATTAACAGTACACCTAACTGCAATTAAACTTTCACCTTTAATTAAGGTACAAACACAACATCCTTGTTTTTTCAAAGAGCACTGTCAGACATCAATCATGTAAATGATAAAAATAATTACCTCGCCTCTCCTGCTTAGCAGTGGTATAAAGATACACACTGTTTGGTCAAAACAAGGTGTTAAACAACAGACTGCACTGCCGAGTGTAAATGTCAGCGATGCTCATAACATCTCAGGCATTATAAATAAATGTTGCTGAAAAGCTGCAATGCCTTTAATAAAGAACTTCCCGACGGGTCTGATCTCAGCCCTATTCATTTATTACAGAGCATCTTCGATATCAATTACAAGCTGAGGCTTAGAAAAGGCTGAGTGAATATGTATCTGACACACTAGTTTAACAGCTGTACCCTTCTAGATCTGACAGGCATATTTTTTACAAGCTTCTTAACCAGATTACTAGAGGTCTGTGTATTTAATTAATAATATGAAAAGGTTCAATTGTTGACATGCTTGTATCTACATTTATTTGTACATGAGTGTCATGGTCCTGTATGTATTTGGACTTTTTGATTCTGGCTTTTTGATTCGTTTAGTTTATTTTCAGGGTTTGTGTAGTAGTTGTATATTCTGGTCTTAGTTTTGTCATCTAGTCTTTAGGTCTTTGTTTCCATGCCTCCCCTGTTTTCCATCTTCCATGTTTAGTCACCCTTGTCTTCATGTTTGCTTATCTCTTGTCCTGGTGTTTTATGTTCCCTTCTGTCTCCCCAGTCTGTTGTTTTCCCCTTGTTGGGTTATTTCCAGTCAGTTGTATATAGTATTTGTATTTGTATTCTATTTTTATCTTATTGTATATTTATTTTTATTTTATTCTACTGTATATAGTATTTTATTTTATTCTATTCTGTACAGTTGTGTACTGTATTTATTCTTATTGTATTCTAATTTTTGCCTCATAACTTTTGCACTGTCCACTTCCTGCTGTGACAAAACAAATTTCCCACGTGTGGGACTAATAAAGGTTATCTTATCTTATCTTATCTTATCTTAGTGTCAAGTTCACATGTCTTAGTATGGGTCTCGGTGTTAGTTCCTGTTTTACGTTGATAGTTCCTGTCTTGTGTGTATTATGTTCAGGTTTGCTTCATCTGTCTCATCAATCGGATTAGTGTCAACTGTGTTCCCACCTGTGTCCTGTTCCCTTCTTATCCTCTCTGTGGCTGTATCCCAATTCAGGGTCTGCAGCCTTAAAGTACGCAGCCTCAACGATCCTCAAGGGCCGCGTACTCAAAGGCCGGAAGTGCGAGGCTTGTGAAATGGGACGGTCTAGCCTCCGTTGCGCTGCCCAGGTTGCCTAGCAACCATGATACTAACAACTGGAAACGTGTCATACAGCTTTGTTTGACAGAAATGAAGGAGAAAATCTTTTGTTCATTTGTTGGTTTCTTTCTACATGAGCTTTGATCATTCTCTGTAAGATTAAGCTCAGCTATTGAACGGCGTATATTTTAAAGTAAAGGCTTTAAAACCAAGTTAGTACAAACGTCACTTATGTCACATAACTTTGCCGACATGTGGCCAACAGTAATGTTTTAATGTTCTTCGTTATTAAACATTTGCACATAAATAAGTGACATAATATTCAGTACTTACTTAAAGTGTACTCTTCGGGCGCCCCTCATCCGCCGTTTTTTTTCGGCAAAATTATCCACACCCACCGCCACGCTATGCATTCTGGGATATGTTGGGCCACGAAGTCTACACTGCCACAGCCTTAAAATTCAGGGAAATGAAGGACGCATTTCAGGGCCGCATTTCGAGCAGCCTTTGAATTGGGACAGCCTTCGGCGCGCCGCTGTGACGTAATCGGCCTTGAAATGCGGCCTTTAAGGCTGCAGACCCTGAATTGGGATACAGCCTGTGTATATATTGGTCGTGTCCAAATTCATGGGCTGCATCCTCCTGAGGACCTCCGCGGTCTATGCGGGCCGGGTCCTCAGAAGGTCGGGTAGGCCGGAAGTAAACAGCTGGGGAAATTGGACGGTCTAGCCTTCTGATTAGCGTCACCGCTGTCTCGGTGGAGTTTAATAAACTCAGCCGTCTGCTCCTTGCTATCTAAAATATAACAGGACACTGGCGTAAATTCTCGACCGTCTCATACTTCTTTTTCATCAGTTTTCTGTTTGACGTTTAGTCAGCTGTGTAAAAACCAAGGAGGAACCCACCCGGGGGATTAATAAAGTTTTATTTTATCTAATCTAATAACTTTAATCTCAGCCAAACCGATTTACTCACGAACAAACAAAACACTGAAAAAAGCCCAACAATAACATTTTTAGGTTGTCTAAGTGACTTATATATTACGTTTAACCCGAGTAGCGAAAAATGAATTTGGACACGACTGCGTTCCCGTCTGTGCTCTGTCGTGTTTTGCTTCATTGTAGGTAGTGGTTCTGTCTGTCTGTTTTCCTTCCTGTCAGTGAGTCAGTTTATTTTATGTTTTGTGACTCTTTAGTTGGCCCTTTTCCTCGTGTTTTTTGTTGCCTTTTCCAGCATTAAAGCTATGAATTTTAGTTCAGTTCTACGTTTTTGGGTCTGCCTGCCACACACCTACGCGTACAGTTATGATACATGAGTGTTACAGATTGATGCTTCCTTTGCTGAATAGGTACTCCAGAACAAAACCACTGACATGTAAGCTTGATTTTGACCTGCCATTGGGTTATTGTAGAATTAGTGTAACCTTCCACCAGTTCCATTTTGTCATTTTGTGACAATCAGCAGGGCTTTGCTCCCTGAATGTTATGTACACTGATCTTTTCTAATCATAAAAAAAAAAGAAATAACACTAAGCGGCTTAGCGAATTTTGCCATCCCGGGTGTCAGAACAGTCACTCACCGCAGAACAGTCACTCACCGACGTGCAACTAGTTTTTCATTTACACACTGTAATTTCCACTGTCACATGCAGTCAAACGCTTGTAGTGTAGAGTCCAGATGTCATTAAAAAGAGCAATATAGCAACCCAAGAGATGGACAGTACATATTTCAAGAAAGAGCTGGGTTTTTTGTCTGCTCTATAGTACCTGGATTCTACTTTAAATATTTGAAACTGTTAAATGTCTCAAATCCCAGTTGTATCATGAGTCTATCCCAGCTGCCAACTGGCAAAAGGCGAGGTACACCCTGTTCGCCTGTCTGTCACAGGGCTAAGACAGAGAGACAGACAACCTATTGTAGTTGTGTGCATGCCTGTTGCCACTATTGTTACTACTATTTGCCATTTAAAGATTGCCCTCATGCACTCATTCAGTTTTATGAAATCAACCTTTCCCAACATTTCAGTAGTCGCAGATTGTTTTGTTTCTTTTTCAGTAATTTCGGTATTTATTTTCAAATCTTTGTTCAAATACACAATTTATGTCATAACTTAAGCTATAACAAACGCAACAGACTGAATCCTTGTGAGCTACACAAAGCATTTATAATCATTTTGTTAAAAATAATACGCTAACACGGTTAAAATTGGAGCAAAAGGGTCACACAACATCATGGCAGGATACATATATTATTCTGTTGGTAAACATAAAAAATAAATGCAGAAATGTTGCTTAATATTTAATGGTTTTAATATGTTTATCACTTTTGTATTTTATTTTTAGTAACCCGGGTTGGAAATCAGTCCTAACATTAGTGTTTTCTCAGAAAAGAAGATGCTAGAAGTGGAATGTAATGAACTATAAAAGTCAAGGATAAATGTAGATGTTAAAATAAAGGAAATATTGCATTGGTTAGACTCACACTCTAAATCGAATCAGAAAATATTAGAACAATATGGAGGACTGACCTTTGATCTACCCATGGTGTAAGTACACGACTCGATCGTGTCACTTCTTCTTTGTGTCATCTCACTGTGATCCTGATTCTGGTAAATGGACTTATATTGCACTTTTCTATTCTACTTGAGCTCTCAAAGCGTTTTGTGCTACATGCCTCGTTCACTCATTCACACAAGCACATTTTCTACATCTAAGTGCTTTCCATCTCACATTCACATGCTGATGAATGCATCAGTAGCAGCTTCAATATCTTGCCCAAGGATACTTTGGTATGCAGGCTGGAAGAGCCAGGGATTGAACCACTAACTGTCCAATCAGTAGAGTACCTGATCTACCTCCAGAACCACAAATTATGAGGGACATACCTAAAAAGGTAGATTTTTATATATATTTTATTGAATATGTTTTTATATAATATGACATTTGCTAGTAGACAAGAAAACCAGATCACTCACCTATTAGTAATGCCAACTTCTGACTGTCTTTTACAGGTGATTAAGGTTGGTTCCTTCAGAATCAGTTGAGAGTTCATAGCAATTTCATTGAATTTGCTGACTCAGGTTTAGCACTGCATCTAGCAAGTCCAACTCTATGAAGAAGCTAATTTAGCACTGGCACCTTAGCTGGGAAGCCTTAAAACATTAAAATTAAAATTGTGGCAAATGCTTCTCACAGTCACAACTCCTAAACCTTTCTTTCCAATATTGTTTGAGTGCTTGTTATCATCCTAGTGGAGAAGACCAGCTACCCCAAACACACTGCCACGTCTCTCTCTGTTTTCCTATTCACACTCAGCACAGAACTTAAAGCAGACTACATGCTGCATTTAATGTCTGCAATAAATTATATGCACTAGGTGTAAACAGCTGTTCAAAAACATCTATGACTACCAACTATAAAAATGGAAAATAAAGAAAGTACCCTGGGGATAATACAAACAACCCAGGGGAATTTGAACTTTGGAGCCAAGTATGCCTGTGTACACAGCACTAGCAGGGGCATAGGAATAATAACAGAGATACAGCTGCATATAAGGAGAAGCCCAGAGATGCTGAGCTACCTAGAGGTCAGTACCATCAAAGCTGAATCAGAAGTGAAAATTCAATTGATTCATATATTAGAAATAATGTTGAATAAAACATGATATCATAGTGCAGATAGTGGTCAAAATATGGTATGATTCAGTACAAAAGCTGACATTATGCAGAAGCTAGCTCTTAAATGCTGATGTAAAAGAAAAAAATAATGCAGTATAGATCACTGGGATTCTATTCTTAAGTGGTTTTCAACCTTTCAATGAGAAAGAGTCACTTTTCAGGTGACACACAAGATCACTGTAAATTAGACATGAAATTACTGCATGTTTTTAGTTTGATCACAAGTTTCTCACATAACACTGACTGAGACAGAGAGTAAAGGACGAACAGACAGCAACAGGGGTTTTATTTCTAGGAGCTTTATTAGTTTATTAGAACATTAGTAGTTCCCAGCATGTAGAACATGATTTATAGTTCACAGCTCTGGGAAGCAAGTACACAAACCAGCATAAAATTCAGATAGATGCTTGTCACTGAAATTATTTTACAAAGAGTTAAAATAGGACAAATATGCATTTGTTGGAATTATAACTGCAAGTTTTAGGAACATTTGCAAAATGTGGAGTTAGATCATCACCGTTAGATCATTTCACCTTGTAATTGCTGTTCTTCTTTGTCAGACTCCTTACCCTGGACTTATTCAATATTAAAATAGTTCTTTGACTGACACTCTCATAGTTAGAATGTGAATGATTGGGCCTCTTTAGAGGTCTGTTACTGCAGCTGTTTCAAGCTGCTTTGAAAAGACATCAAACCGTTGATTACCAGACCTTGCTAACAAAAGCTACTAATTGGCATTTCATCTAATATAGCCCACCAGTACCAGTGCTTTCAAATGTGATTAAGTTATTCCAGAGTCCAGTTTAATAAAGCATATCCCTTGTATCTAGAGATTTGTAACTGTGATAACATATTAACAAACAGAAACATTTTATTCTAGACATCATCCAATGCACACGTGGGCATGTGAACTGAACTGTAATATTCCTTGCATCCAGAGATTTGTAACTATGACAACATATTAACAAACAGAAACCTTTTATTCTAGAAATAGTCTAATGCACACATGGGTGTGTGAACTGAGCTGTAATTTCATATTGAAGGACACCTGTGCTCTTTGTTCCTTTATTAAATGTCTTCTACACATTAAATACCAGGTGTATAAAAATTAAACATTATACATACACAACATAACAGCAAAGTATACTGTCCACACAAAGCCATGAGGGCTGATCCATGGTAGAAGTCAGAGAATGGTGACAGAGGCTAAAGTCCCACATCAGTGCTGATGGTGCTTGGTTTATTGGCTCTTTCACCATGATAAAGAGGATGAAGGTCATGCAAGATTGAGTCAGTCCTTGTACTCATCCCACTCTCACTGACTACCTCTAGACAATATGGGCTCATCCTACAACACAGCTTGCTTTCTTGACTGGCTTATTGAGCTATTTAGCTTTGCCAATCTTGATGCTCCCTCTCCAGCACATCATAAAAAAGAGTGCACAAGCTCCTCAATGTCCTGTGTTATGGTATTGTACACAGTGAAGGACAGAGTCAGCCTCCTGCCTCCTCTGTATCTCTGCTTTTCACATGCTGTGGAGAATTAGATATTGGCACAGTCAAATGTACAAACAGATATCAGTTTCACTGTATAAGGATATATATGTTTGTAGGGTAATTGGATCGGTGTGGGCGAAGTGACAGTGATTTGAATTATTAAGAACCATGAATGACGAAAATATTATGTATGTTGAGAAATTCTGAAAACCGAGTTAACAAAGAAGAGGATTTCTTCCCTGCTTGTTTCTAAGGTGAATGCTAAGATGTGGTGAGGCACAATCTTAAGGGAAGCAATTAAAGTTGTGGTTGCAGTTATTAGAACTGATTATGACTTTTTCTTTTTTCAACTGTTGATATTTTTCTTGATTTTCTGTATTCCTCTTCTAACATTCTTCACCTGTAATGCTTTTTTTCATGTTTTTTTATTGAACAAATCATTCCATTTTGTTAAGGTTGCCAGAGCTGTTCACCTTAACATTATGCAAACTCATCTAACGCTTGCATTACATACAAACCCAAGAAGTTTGAAAAGGATTAAAAAGATTCTGATGTGTTTAACTGGAGAAGAGCAACAGAAAGTACACACATCTAAGGAGTGATGGAATATTCTGCAGCTTCATTTGCGCTCCCCTACCAGGAAGCTGCCGATCCTTTAACAGGTGGAAGCAGGCATTGTGATTTAGGAGAGATTCGTGTGAAGCAGTTAATGGATCAAATCGCAAACGCTGAGCTGAAGTCCACCACCAGGAAGAATCAATAAATGTATTCTTGGGCTTGCAGCTTGTGTTCTGTGTAGGAGGTGGACTGCAGGATGTCAAGTAGGTGGTCTGTGAAGATGATTCAGGTTTTAAAGGGCTTTATGACCACTGAGGTTAGCGTGATGAGTTTTGTAGTCACTCAGCCTTTTTTTGCTGCAGTTCTGGATGGGAACACTGGGGTATAAATATATGCTCAAACAACCTAATGTGTCACAGATAGTTGGCAACTGGTGTTCGTCTTTGTGCTTCTACCAAAACATAACAGAGGCAGCAATCAATAAACAATTAACAAATCTCATTTATGATGCAGTTTGAGTAGAAAAAATGAATAGACGGAGAGGGGAAAATACAAATGTCAAAGAAATGGCATATAATGGCTTTAGATATAATGCACCTTGAAAGTTTCTGATTGACTGAATGTCTGTAGTTAAAGCTCCATGATGTCAATGTAACATCACATATACATAAATTTGAATGAAATTGATTATAAGGTCGCATTCTCTTAAAAGGGATGGTGCTGGAACAATTATCATTTGCCTGGATGACATCGAGCAAACATGATTCATGATACTTAACATGAATAACTTTTTATGATCAATGCTGTGGAATGGTTTTTCCCTTATTTCCCTTATTTCCTTATTTCTCTGTGTAGTTATTACAATATGATGTAAAGACTGTTGACTGCTGCTGCGGTGGCACAAACAGCAGATTAAGCCTTTAGGCTAAAAAGCTTGTCAGCGCAGAGACAAAAAAGACATTCTGTGTTTAACTAGACCACACACACACACACGCACGCACACCACGGGTCACTTTTCATTCAATATGCAAATTGAAAGTGCAGTTCATTTGCTGATGAAAGAGGATTCGTGCTCAATTATATCTTAATGGGTTGGATATAACAGCATGTTCGGGTCAGCATATTTTTATTAGATGATTTTTTTATTAGGTCAAATGAGACCAAAATTTCTTAAATCAGCTGAAGCAAAAATGAACTAACCTGACCGGAGGAGCCAAACAATACACACAAGCAGGCGCGCACGTGCACTTCATTTTCTAATTGCCCGTTTCTTTCTTTCTCTCGTTTCTTCCCAGAAATGAATGTGCGCGCTCATGCCCGCGCGCACAAAACACGAGGCGAATTCCAGGATTCATTTCGAGGGAAACAAACGCGCACGTGGGGCAGACAATAGAGGGCGTGAGTGCGCTTGAAGCGGGCGAGTGTCGGTGCCTCTGAATGTTAAGCACATTGGCCCATAAGCGCTTTACACACCCACAGCTCCTGGTGCAGCTGGGAGGGGGGGAGAAAGGGGAGTGGGGGTGGGAGAGAGGGTAGAAACGGCAACATGTCACCCGTCTAGGCAGTTTGTCAGTCTTTGTTTACTCTCCGTCAGCAATAAACTGTTCACTAATGGCTGGTGCACAGGGCTCACTCCGTCAATAATGTTATGTGTTATGGGGAACTCCCTGCTTTCAGGCCGGGAGACAAACGGTGCTAGTGGCTCTATAACAAACGGCCTGACTAGCTTGGAAATTAGAAATGCAAAGGTGATGTAGTAGAGCAGCAACGTGGAAATCCCGGTAGTGTTCAGTAAGCAGCGGACCGATGCTGCATTGCGCTTCTCACCGAGCAGGTCCCTCCGCTGAGAGACAACAACTCCACACCAGTGTGCGCACGTGTGTGAGTAGACTATGTAAGAGGCAGTGAAAGCCAAGAAACAACCGAAACACCTCTGAACGTTAAAAGAAAAGAAAAGAAAATCAGAAAAAGTGGTAGATAGCATGCTTACCACTTTTAATTCATCCGTGGAATTTATTTCTGCATTTATTTACAATAGAGCATTGGTTGCAGTGTTGCCTTGTGGAAGGTATACTATAGGTTACAGTTTACGCATGCCGTGCAACTATACCCGTCACAGGATTGTAAATATTACAACAATTTCCCATTACGTGAGAGCGCAAAGGCTGTGTCAATTTCTGCCTCTTTCAGAAAAGAATGAATGAAGCCCTCTACACTTGCCTCTGCAAAAGAGCTGCACCAGCAGAAATATGACTGAGCGCTGGGCTGACTTGTATTACAGCCAGATCACTCTCTTTTCTATCCGTCTCTCTTGTCCTTTGTATGAATACGTGAATAAAGATATTTCCCCACCAGGAGCTGTCAGCAGCCCAGACACCAAGCCATTTAATCTTCCTATATGACAGGAAGGGGGGTGAGGTCTGTCCCCAGTAACCGACATACACACACAGCGACCCAACACCGCCTCTGCTGCCTCTCCCGTTACAGCTCAGCGATCGAGTTACGCGAATGGGGGAAAATGTTGCAGTAGCGAAGAGAGAGAGACAGAGAGAGAGAGAGAGAGAGAGAGAGAGGCAGAGAGAGAGAGAGAGAGAGAGAGAGCGAGAGAGACTGCAGCATTGCTGGAGACCGGAGGCAGCAGCAGCAGTCCCGAGCAGTGCAGGTGAGAGGGAAAAAAAACCAGAGGAGGAGGCGCGTGTGGAGGAGTGAGAGAGAATGCGGGACTCTTGGAAAAAGACGCATCTACACTCGGTCCATCACCGAGACATCCATCCCGAACACGGGCTGCACAGGATTATGCTAAATTGATGCTGCACTCGGGATACCCCCCTTTTAGTCCACAAAGAGTGGCTCTGGTTTTTCTATTTTATGAGAAAATACATGATCAGAAAGTCGGCTTGCAAAACACTCCTCTCTCCAGATAACTTGCGTGAAGGAATCCGACTGCTTGGCACGTTGCTCCACTGCGGGAAAAAGAGGAAAACGCAGCTGGATCTGAAGGTAAGAAAAGATCCCGTCTAGCAGGATCCCAGAGACTTGTTTCAAACAGATTTTCATTCTTTTTCTGAGATTCGAGTAAATTTTGACCATCCGGAGAGCTGAGAGGCTGTTTTCTCTTTCTCCCTCTCCCTCTCTCTCTCTCTCTCTTTCTTTCCTCTAGTGGTGCTGCATTGCAGTTTCTAACTGTGAAAAACGCGAGAAAAGCCTCTGTCCCAAATGTGACTGGAATAAAAAGAAGTTACAAATAGCATTATGAACTGATAAGCGCCCTTGTCCGGATAGCTCTCCGGTTTACGGAGGGAAGAGAAAGAAGTGAGGAAGTGGATTAATCCAATTCTGATAAATTAGTTTTATTTTTCGCAGCAGGATGGATTTTTTTATATCTCTGAGGCTTAAACAGCCCAGCAAGATAAGAGCACTGCTGCTATAGAAGTTTGAAAATAAAAATCACTGAGTATAGGAGGAGAACAGAAGAAAGGAGCCTGTGCCACTGAAGTGAACTACAGTCAGAAAGCTTTTCTCCGGACCTCAGGCAGCAGTCCACAGAGAGTGGTAGAGAAAGGGTAAGAAAGGATAAACCAAACACCCACGCCGTGAGGTACACCAGAACATAAATAAAGAAGAGACGAGCCGCAGCTACGAGGCAGACAGAGCGGGAAGGAGAGAAGCGAGAGAAAGAGCCATGCAGAGGCTTGGTGCAGTGCACTCCTCCGCGGCGCAGGTTCTCAGCCTCGTGGTCTTAGTGCTGCAGCTGCTGACTCAGCTACCGGGTGCCGACTCAGCTCTCCGGTACCGGGTGGCGGAGGAGGGTCCACCTGACGTCAAGATTGGCAACGTAGCCGCAGACCTTGGCCTCACAGCAGGTACAGGCAGTGGGGATGTCACCTTTGCCCTGGAGAGCGGCTCAGAGTACTTCAAGATTGACAATGTGACAGGTGAGCTGACAACCGGCCCACGGCGCATCGACAGAGAGAAACTCCCCCAGTGCCAGATGATATTTGATGAAAATGAGTGTTTCTTGGACTTTGAAGTGTCAGTGATCGGGCCACTGCAGAGCTGGGTAGACCTGTTTGAAGGCCGTGTTGTCATCACAGACATCAATGACAATACACCTTCCTTCCCCTCACCCGTGCTGCAGCTCTCAGTTGAAGAGAATCGGCCCATTGGAACCCTTTACCTGCTTCCCACTGCCACAGACAGAGATTTTGGGCGAAACGGCATTGACCGTTATGAGCTCATTCAGGACGGTGGGGCTGGGTCAACTTCATCAAGACGCACAGCAGGAGGAAACCCCATTACTAGAGTAGATGGGCTTGGGGACCGGAGGGGTAGAAGTGGAGATAATGGGGGAGGAGCTAGAAGCAGTGTGTTTGAACTGCAAGTGGCAGATATACCAGATGGTGAAAAACAGCCACAGCTCATTGTGAAAGGCACCTTAGACCGTGAGCAAAAAGATTCATATGAGCTTGTCCTGAGGGTTCGAGATGGAGGGAACCCACCACGTTCCTCCCAAGCTCTGCTTCGTGTTTCTATCTCTGACGTGAATGACAACAGCCCACAATTTGAGAGGTCTACATATGAAGCAGAAATGGCAGAAAATGCCCCTCCAGGTACACCTGTCCTCCAGGTTAGAGCGTCAGACCGTGATATTGGAGTCAATGGGCAAGTGGAGTACGTCTTTGGAGCTGCAACTGAGTCTGTCAGGCGACTCCTAAGGCTGGATGAAGCAACTGGATGGCTGAGTGTTCTCCACAGGATTGATAGAGAAGAAGTGGCACAACTGAGGTTCACAGTAATGGCCAGGGACCGCGGCCAGCCACCCCGCACTGATCGAACCACGGTAGTTTTGGCTGTTCGGGATGAAAATGACAACGTTCCTGTTGTAGAGATCCGAAAAATTGGCCGGATCCCTGTACGAGACGGAGCCTCTTTAGTGCCAGAGAATGTCTTGGTGGACACACCAGTAGCTCTGGTCCAGGTGTCAGACCGGGACCAGGGAGAGAATGGAGCTGTGACTTGCACAGTAGTAGGAGATGTCCCATTCACACTCAAGCCAGCTGGGGAAACAGTGCTCCCACCCTTACCTGCAGATGACGCCTTTGACAGGTAAGATGAACCAAAACAGTTAACAGTGATAACTTACACAAAATCCTGAAAAGTTAAAAGTAAACATGCCAGGATAAGTGTTTATCATTAAGCATTTGCTGAACAACACTGAATCAAAGACTAGATAATAAGTTACTTGGGCACACACTGTCAGATAATGAACCTCTATCCTAATAATAATTCCTTGCCAAAGCACGGTGGAAATTTTTTAAGGAGCACAACACAGTAAGTTATCTTTGGTAATTATGAAGTAATGAGGCATTTCAAATAAAAGTTCAATATGATACACAACTTCACTTGAGCGGGGGACAAAACATTAGCAAACAGGCAGAATATTAGTAAAATAACATGTGTCTATGTATCATTAAGCACCTGAATCAAAATGACAGAGTTGAAAAACAACAGCGAGGTCATTGTTTATTAAAAAAAGGGTCATATACATCAAACAATACAACTTTAAAATTCCATCAAACACAGGTAATTTATAGCTATTTATTAACACTTATGTACAGTGATTAATTCAGTTATCAAAGAACACAGATGTGTGAACAATCAGAGGGAAACTTGAACCCTTGATCCTTATACGGAGAGATTCTGTGGGCTCTGTCATGCTATGGAGGTCAAGTTCCTGGAACAGTTTGTTCCCTTAAAGGCAAGGGTCTCCAAAAATCAATACAAAGGTGTCCTGAGTGCTCACCTTTATTGCTTGATGAAATATTTCTGTACTGATGGCCTTAATCCATAGGGCACAAGGGGTCACTAAATGGTTTATGAGTATAAAAATGATATTAATCATATGGTCTTTGTAGTAACCCCATCTCAACCCAGCACAACACCTATGGGAGATTTTGAACCATATACAAAGACCTGACTCTCTACCATTGTTATCAAAACATCAAATGTGGGAATATATATTTTTTAATAACAATATTTAATCCCCCCCATTAGCGTTTCGCACACTTGTAGAATCAGTGATGAATGGTGAATAAAAGTTGTTCTAGAAGGAGCCTATTAGCTTAGTAAGATGCTTTTCTTCTTCTTTTGTAATTTGTCAACCCCCATTTTCCATAAACTGTACACTAATGTGAAGCTACTTCTTGGCTCACTCACTGGTATCTCCTCACCATACATACCATACAAACCTTGAACCGTGTGAACTGTTATCATGATTCAGAAATATACAGCATATGAAAATGTATATACACCTGCTTATTCTAACACTGATAACAACACATCCAGCAAACCGTTTCCATCTAGATCTCTGTTTTTCACAGAGAATTCAAGTGTTTTTCCATGCCAATTTCACTTGAGCTTAGTTCAAGTAGTGTCACTCATTCACTAACGTTACAAAGTAGGGAAGCTATCTTACAATCTGTAAACTTAAGGCACAAATATTCATTATAGTCAAGGGCTTTGCACTTTTAAATAATATTATTCCAGCAGTGATGACTACAGATGTCAGTGCACTTCAGTCAGTTATAAGAATGTTCCCTTAAGGCATTGAATGGCAGGAGTGAGAAAAAAAAGACAAAGCCTCTTAGGATATTATTGTTAGTACCAGACACCTGTACAATGAGGTTAGTGGTTTTATTGAATGTAAGGCTATTGTCGACTAAAGAAATTTGTCAAAGTGGCAACGATAAGAGGTCTTCACCACATCGATACATGGTTTTAATTAAAATGTCACAATCACAGTTTCTCCAGTGTTAGTGTCCCTTCACAGATTATTGCAGTCACCTTGGAAGATGTTTTTAAATCCAATGATTATTAAAGTAGCAAATATTAGAGCTGATTGAAAGAAAAGTGAAATTATTCGACAGATGTTAATTTTCAGGCAAAAAAAAAGAACAAGGTATTCTCTAGTCCTTTCTTTTTAATTGAGTGCTTGTCTTTTTTTTGTTTCTAATCACTGTGATCTACGTATCTCTATGCTTTTTTTCCTGTTGGAGAGACAACACAAGACTTTTGAAGATGTGACCTTGGGCTTTCTAAAATCAAAAGAAGTGACATTTTGTATGATATGATAATAGAACATTTCCCATAAAAATACCAAGACAATAGCCACTTAACTTTCTGCAACACCTGGTGTCTCAGTGCCAGTGCAGTTTAATAAGAAATATCATTATTTGTCTCCACCGGAGATCAGACGTATATCATTTCCCTGTAAAATGTCTATTGCATTCATGTTTCTTTTTTTTCTTTTTTCTTTTTTTACAGGAACAAGAAAAAGTACTTCTTACACACTTCTGCCTTGCTGGACTACGAGGCCACAAAAGAGTACAGTGTAACAATTGTGGCAGTAGATTCTGGCAGCCCCAGTCTCTCTAGTAACAGCTCATTGATGGTGCGAGTTGTAGATATCAATGACCATGCTCCAACCTTTGCCCAGAGTGTTGTGGAGGTCCACTTTGCAGAGAACAACTCGCCTGGCGAAAGGGTAGTCACTGTTGTAGCTACAGATGCAGACAGTGGCAAGAATGCTGAAATTGCCTACTCACTCGACCCTGCTGCTAATGGACCATTTTACATAGATGCAGACAATGGAGACATTCGTGCCACTGGGGTTTTGGACCGTGAGCAGCGAGAGCGATATGAACTGCGGGTTTTTGCAAAGGACAAAGGCACCCCGTCTTTACAAGGCTCTGCCAGCGTTGTTGTTCAGGTGACCGATCGCAATGACAACGCTCCAAAGTTTGTTCAGGAAATCTTCACATTTTATGTAAAGGAGAATCTGCTAGCCAACAGTCCAGTTGGCATGGTCACTGTGACTGATGCTGACGAAGGTCAGAATGCAGAACTAAGTCTTTTTGTAGAGATGGATGGAGTTGATGAGAAGATGACAGGAGAAAAATCAGAGGGAGAAGATGGTAAAAAAGAGAATGAAGAGTTGTTCTCCATTGAGAACAACACTGGAACCATCTTCTCTTCTGCATCATTTGATCGTGAAAAGCTTTCCACCTACACTTTCCGTGTCCGGGCAGTGGATGGAGGTGAGCCTCGCAAAACTGCTACTGCCACCGTCTCGCTCTTTGTGACGGACGAAAATGACAACGCCCCCGCAATTACTTCTCCAGCCAACGAGTCCTACACCCTCCTACCGCCTGCTAGCAGTGCCCGCACCATTGTCAAAACTGTAACAGCCATAGACTCAGACACAGGCCCAAATGCTGATCTTCACTACTCTCTAGTAGGAGGAAATCCCTTCCGACTGTTTGAGATTGGCCACACCAATGGAGTGATCACCCTGGCAGAGCCTCTGGAGCGCCGCCACAGAGGTCTACATCGTTTGGTGGTCCGAGTGAATGACAGTGGCATCCCCTCTCTCTGTGCCACTGCGCTGGTTCATGTCTTCATTAATGAGAGCTTGGCTAATGCTTCACTAGTGGATGCACAGGTAACTTCATGTATTAATACAGTCTTATGCTAACTGATTTCTCCCACAGAGTGCATTAAGTTAAATAACTCAAAGTAAAAGATTTAATGAAACCTACTGTCCCTTTTTGGTAAATGTGAACCACAATTCCACACTGTTGATAATGATAACAAATATTGACAGCGATGGTATTGCCCCGGGGCCTACTTAAACGGCCACAATGTCTACACATTACAGTGCAGGAGCTGTGGCTGCAGAATGAATAAATGCAGAGATTCTGCAGCCTGCATGGTGTAATTTTCAGACAGTTTTTTGGGGGAAAATGTGCCTACATTTGCCCCAGATAAAGAAGCCCATTTCTCAATTGATGGCTACTGGCAATGCCAGCTTCTTTGTAGTTTGGAGCCTACTGGAGTGTGTTCTTTGTCCAGCATGCATTGTTATAATGTGTGTGTGGTTAAAATAACTGTTATTACTGAAGTGGTTCTCCTTTTATGGTACATTGAACTCAAAGCTGAAAGCATTAGGTGTGTGTGTGTGTGTGTGTGTGTGTGTGTGTGTGTGTGTGTGTGTGTGTGTGTGTGTGTGTGTGTGTGTGTGTGTGTGTGTGTGTGTGTGTGTGATAGAGAGAGGGAGAGTGAGAGAGAAAGAGGAGAGGAAAAGAGTGTGTTTGAGAGAGAGAGAGCATTAGAGGTAAGTATGTTAGAGAGCCAGCAAGAGAGAGATCGCCCTGTCCCAGTTTTGGCCCTCTGATACAGAATAGGTTGAAGTATGTTCGTACATTTGAATAGAAGTTATTCCAGAGCCGTGTCTCTTAACTATAGACTTGAATATTAATGCAGTATAGAGTTTGCATTGTGTTTTGAAGCACACTGTGAAGAGAAGAGACACGGGCAGAGATTAGATAAAGTAAACCACTTCAAATGGTAAAGGAGTAATGTTTACTGGGAGAATAAAGAGAATCTTTAATATATAATGCATCTGCTATTACTGAATAAATCTGTGTGGCTTTCTGAAACAGAAGTCTTCAGAGCAAGATCAGAGTTGGCTTGAAAGAGCCACACAGAGGTGCAGAGGTAATTGACTAGACTCAAAGACATTACCGAGATACCAAAAATAACTACAACAGTATGAGTTCAAATTTAGCTTATGCTATGCTGGTGGAAATCTTTCTTTCTCCTCTGCCTCCGTATTAATCAAATGAATTTCCCATTACACTTTAAAAATGTTCAATTAAGTTATAAATGCTGGCAGGTAATAATTACTGAAACTTTATCTCTGGTGTGGAAATTGGTACTGGCGCTTAATTAATTAAATTGGTTCAGTGGCTTTGTGGTTAGAGTGTTTGTGCTGAACTTGTGGTTTCAACTCCCACTTGAAACTTGGGCAGGAACTGATTCTTAGATTTTCTCTGAGGAAAAGGTCTTCAGCTGTCCACTCTTTGCATGTATCATGATTTATATAAATATAAATATTGTATAAATAGTAGTGAGGTAGTGAGGCGAACAGTAAGAGTAGTAAGAGGCACACATATAACAAGCAAAAAAAATGTTTTGGTCAATATGGACAGCATAAAAAGTTCCACTGAACTCTAACCTATGCAAAATGTTAGCTGAATCTGTAAGAGCACACTTTATAATGCAGATGCACCTCTTGCAGACTCTACCTCGTTCTATGCTTGTTGTAGTGTATTGCTTCCCTGGGTGGGAAGATGACTAAAAATGAGACACTTGGAGAATATATATGATTGCCAGCTGAGAAATGTAAACTTTAACTAATTTCTCATTTTCTGTTATGTTAGTATAGCTATTTTAGACAGTTGCATAGCAACTACAGTAAAACTGTGCTAAACATGCCCTCTGAGTAATCTAAATCCTTGTATTGAACCACACTTAAAGCTAAATGTTGTGTTTTAGCAAGGGAAAAACATCCTGTATTACCTCAGCTTGAAAGTTTTGACTCACCTCATGTGGAGACAATTTGGCATCCAGATATCTTTTCGAACAAAGTCAAACAAATGAGTGCAGACAGAGGGTGAATGATTTTATCACAAGGGAGTAAATAGAACACCTTATGAATTTAACACTTAAAAATAGAAATATATATATAAAAAAACAAGAAATCAAAGAGATGAGAATTTAAAAAGATCACGAGGTAAGTGATGAAACAATACCAGGGCAGGAAGAATTAGCTGCAGTATGCCTAAATGACCATGCCACTGAATCAAACAATAGGGTGTAATATATCCAAGCTGATATAAAAGCTGTCTGTGATTACAATATGCATAGTTTAGTGTGACTGTAAGGAGGAACTTGAAGGAGTAATTGAGTAGAAGTCATTGAAGAGAGAATACCTCCATCTCATAATGAAGTCAAACTGAGTGGTGGATGGATGCCAGATGCAATTAGGGAACGAAAACGGCTGCTGCTGCTGCAGTAGCACCGCGGCAGAAAATTACCCCAGTCTTTTCTATCCAACATTACTGGGAGAGCCACATGTTGGATAATTATCTGGAATATCATTCTGCAGAGTTTGAGGTAGAAGAAGAAAGAATTTAGTTGTGAGATTTTAGACATTGCTGTCATTTGGGACCCCTTAAGGTACATCAAAAGTGTGATCTACTATGACGTCCACTTTCACATTTTGACCAATTGTATATTATCTCAGTTCATCTATATATATATGAATATATATTTTTTCATCTTAAAAATGTAAGATTTTTAAAAGTGTTGCTATTCTGTGGTGTGAATTTATTGAGCCCCCAACCGGGAATGAGTACTTTTCAAGTATCGGCTAGTTGTGTGGACTCCTTGTCTGGATGCATCAGTATCTGCAGTGACATGCTGATAACTGAATCCTTGGAGAGTAGAACAGATAGATGCTAATGTTAGGTCCAGCTAGAATAAAGCTCATGCAGCAGAATGGAAGATTCCTCTGGGATTTTGGGATGCGTCACAAGGTTGAATTCAAATGTAGGGGTAGAGTTGGCAGCTTATATCGCTCAACACTTGGGGCATCTAATGTTCTTGTGCAGGTATGCTGTACCCATACCTGCATACAGCATGCATATCTACACTTGGATGACAATACATGGGCTGTCTCATCTTCTCACATGCACACTCACTCACACACACACACACACACACACACACACACACACACACACACACAGAGAGAGAGGAGATGATTCACAAGCATACACCTTGCACCATTTCGTGTTTTTTGCCGTCACATGTGCCTGTGTGCTCACTCAAACACACAGAGACTCGGCGGCTGCACCATCACATAGTGGTATCTGTACATATGACACACCATCGCAATGTTCTCTTTGTTCTGCACACACAATACAGCAGACAGTGCAGGGGATGCGCTATGCCAGAGACGCCCAGTAGAATGAGAATGGAAAGGAATACTGCAGGCAAAAGAACAGTGGGGCTGATGGGAGAGCGGAGCCTGGCAGAGAGGCCCTCTGCAGTGGAAGCAGAATAATGGAATAGAACCAACACAACTCAGTGAAAAACAATGAAACTTAACCCTGATAGATGGGGATAAAACAACGAACTACAACACTGCCAGGCTTATTCTCAGCTCATGGATAACAAAAAGAATGCCTCTGTATAAGTAAGCCTCATATGCCTTTTGTAGTATAATGAGCAAGTTACACAGTGCAGCTGTATGAGCAGAATTTTCTGCAGTATTACTAACACTGCAGGTTATACCATATATTTTTTTTATTGAGCCATCTGAAGCCACGAGGGCTCATATTTAACTTCTTTTTCTCCCATTCATCCTTGCATACTTTATTATCTAACATTCTTAAGCAGCAGGCAGCAGGAATTACATGAGTCAGTAGTTTTTTGTCTAGATGGGTCAAAGAAATTGTCGTATGAGCTCTGTGACAAGGTGTCGGGATTGCTGAATGAGTTGTCTCGCTAACAGCTTACACTCTCTGCGGGCATGTGTAGGTGCATGAATAGATATCACTGTGCTCATATCTGTCTAAACTTGTAGTGCATCTAAATAATGATTCTGCCTACAAAGCTGGTTTGTATTGATTAGTCATATTTAAATTCATGAGTCTACCCCATATTATCAGCAGGGCTGTGCAGACCAGAACACCACAGCCTCATTGTCTCCTGTCGAGCAAGGCTCCATATCCACTAATGGCTGTGTTTGTGTTTCAGCATAACCCACTTTCTTATAATGATCCTTTTATTAGTGTACAAGCTCAGAGCATGTCTGAGCTTCAATCCTGTATATGTGTTCATAAAGGAAGATAATTGTTAGATCTATCTTAAGCCCAGAGACAAAATATGTGCAATATGCTGTATATTGAAATGGATTAGCGTGGATTTACCTTGTAACAAAACCATTATGCTAAACAGAACAAACTTGAGACCTTAAAATGTGGGGGAAAAAATGGCTCTAAAGACAATTCCACAGAGCTCACATATTTACAGTGGCCTCCTTATTTGTCTAACTGTCCAATTCGCAGTGCAAAAATTGTGATACCAAATCCTTAACAAATCCATGCCTACGCTTTCATTTACAATAGGGACATTGTTCATTGATGAGACAGTAGATGAGTTTGCATTCAGAGGGTGTATTCATAATGTCTCTTGAATTTATTTTCACATTTACTGACTGTTTCTCCTACTTTTCCCATTCCTAACTGCCCATGAGCTCAATGTCTAAAGTTTCATTTTATTCTTTTAATCAGCTTTAAACAGTATAATCCCAGATTTTTTCTCTACTACTGCAGAAGATGCGAGATCACAAGTGAAGAATTGGAGGCACAATTTGAAATGCTGCAACTGGGAAGCAAGAGCAATTATATATTTAGTGACACCCTATGTGTCTGGGAATAATGGGAAGCTCTCACACTAAAACACAGTGTAATTAAGATGACGATGCTGTTTGATGTTTCTCTGTGGCTCACCCCCACTGTGTCATCTTTTTACAGTTGCTGCTCTAAACTTTTTATTGATGGTTTGTCTCTGCATTCCTTTTCCTTCTTTACTCTGCATTTGCATCTTATCTTTCCCCCTATTCCCTTTCTCCCCAGGTGGCCCGAAGCCTGATGGCTCCGCTGTCACTAGACATTGCAGGGGACCCAGACAGCGAGCGTGCGTTAGGCAAGCAGCGCCTCAGTGTAGCAATTGGTGTCCTGGCAGGAGCCGCAGCAGTCATCTTGGTTATTCTTCTGGTAGTCACAGCTCGGCAGTGTGGTGCTCAGGGTAAGAATGGCTATGAGGCCGGCAAGAAGGAGCCAGAGGAAGATTTCTTTGGTCCCACGGGGGCGCAGCCACAGGTTGGCCGTGGTGGGGGATCAGATCGTGGACGCAAGCCTCGTAGGGACAAGCGCAGTGGAAGCAGTGGGAATGGACCTGGAGGAGGAAAGTCAGACAGAGCCCTCTACAGTGGTATAGTCACAGTCAACGGACTGCGTCGCCATGCCAATGATGATGATGAAGAGGATCTGAGCAGTGCTAGTGAGCGCCTGGCAGCTCGTTACTGTGCTGTGGATGGTGACCCTGGAAGCCCGCGGATGGGCGGTGGTAGGAGGCATCAGTCAAGCCCAGATCTGGCCCGGCACTACAAATCCAGCTCGCCCCTCCCCGCAGTGAATCTTCAGCCTCACTCACCTCCAGCAGAGGGAAAGAAGCACCAGGCAGTCCAGGAGCTGCCTCCCTCTAACACCTTTGTAGGCAGTGGTGGGTGTGTGGGAAGTGCTGGTTCCAGCAGCAGCAGTAGTGGAGGCAGTGGCAATGCAGATGCCATGTCCCTGGGATCTGACCAGTGCTCAGAGTATGGCTGCCAGACTGGAAACAAGTACAGCAAACAGGTAGGCGCACTGGATGTTGAATATTCTTTTGACTGGTCCCTCTTTACAACTCTGTCTTAAAAAACTCAGCTCTTTCTGTCTCTTTGTCTCTTTGTCCGCTGTGTGGCTCCTGATCTCCTCCTTTTCATCCCAGGCTTCATGTCTTCTTATTCACACATCTGCTGACATACTGTACTGCAAACCCTGTCGCTGATGTCTAAACACCATTTTATCTCCACAAAATAGCTGTCAGTGTGTGTGTGTGTGTGTATGCTTACGCACTTTTTTGTGTCTGTGTCAGCATACTAAGCCTATGAGCAGTGTGGCGGTAGCCTGCTGTCAGACGCGTGCGCTCCATGTCAAACATCGGCCCTCTGTTTAGCAAGATCTACTACAGGGCACATACATCAAGCTCACACTGTAGCCAAAGAGTACGTGAATGTGCATGATTGTGTGTATATGTGCGCGCGCACACGTGTGTGTATGTGACACCGTGTGTATGAACCCCTGAGGAGATCAGTCGGAGTGAAAACAGAGAGGGGTGTGGGTGAATAGTTGCTTCCAGCAGGGTAATTGGTCATTTTGTGTTTCTGTTTCCCTTGTCAAGCTGTTATCTTTCTTCCATTTATATATATGTTTATCCCATAAACAATATCAGTCATATAGTTAATGGATGCAATGGCTTTGGTTTTCAATCCAGGCGCTGCAGTTAAAAGCTGAATTCCTGCTGATAAATAAATGCACCATAGAGATGGTCACTCACCCCTCCACCTACACATGTATACACATTTACAAATACACAGACACAGTCACTATCTATCATCACGGCCACACTGACACAGCAGGGTCTCCGGACTCTGTAGGGAGTGCGCCCACGAGTGATATTTGAATGACAGCTAACCCTTCTTAAAGAGGCGGGCTTCTCATTTCCTTGACAGACAAGTCTACATTTATCCTCCACGTGGTGAGAAAAGTGCTGATGTGGTCATTAAAAGGGAAGGAGAGCAGCTTCTTAGGCTAATCAGTTCATACATGGGCTCTCTGATCCCGCTCAGTGCACGTGCACACACACACACACAGGAACACTCACACATATGCATACGCACACAAACTGCAGAGGTTAATCCATTACGGATTCAATCCTCTTAATCTGCCATTCCCAGGGAAAGAAAATGCTTACTGGGAGAGTTTGGTGTTCATGCTTATGTGCACTCAAAACATGCCAGAGCAGAGAGAGACTCACACAGACACACAAACTGACAGAGTAATGAATTATTGATCGGATGTGGTAATTAACTCCCATTCTGCAGTGAGGTTTGCCCCCTCCCCACCCAAGCTGACCCCCAAAATTTCCAACACCCATTGGTTTCATACACAGTGTGTGTGTGTGTGTGTGTGTGCTGGCTAAGATTTTGGGAGCTCATGCGTGACTTGGTTTCGCTTACATGTCAAAATTTGTTAACTCAAACAGTTTAGTGACATGAGCAGGTTTTTGTTTGTGGGTGCCTGTCACTTTGCTTGCAGTAGTGCTTATTCCATGAAGGCATATGCATTTTATACATGAGTGCAAGTGAGAGATAGACTCCGGGAGTAATAGGTGGTGTGCATGTGCCAGATGTAGGATTTGCGATGCCAACAGAAATTGGAATAGAATTAGATCAGGAGTGGGTGAGAATTACAGAAGGTTAGGAGGGGGAAGAAGATGGAGTAAACGAGATGGGGCAGAACTTCTGCATTTTAAAGCTACTTTACTGGGTCAGTGAAAATATTAAAAGCTGTTCATTTGAAGTCAGCACATCATCAGACCAACTTGGATGCTCATGAATAAAGTGCAAGATTGCATCAAAGAGGAAACAAGATCACAAGACAGCTCAGTTAATAGTGTTGGTTGTTTTTATGTAAATTGTCCACTGAGGAGTAGGGAGAGAGAGAGTGGGAAAGATATCTGTATACGAATGGAAATGGTGAGGGACAAAATGGTGAAAAAAACAGAAATGTGGTCTAAATGATTAGCTATTTAACTAAATTCTACAAGAAGTGTGTGTGTCCGTGTGTGTTTGTGTTGGGGGTCGGGGGTGTGTGTCTCTAACAGTAATAGAAAAATTATAGAGGTTCAATACCAAACTTCTTCTTCTTGCTCACCACAGTTGATCAACTGCCTCCATCTCACCCTGTCTCTAACATCCTCCTCTGTCACGCCGACCCCCTTAATTTCCACTATATCCATGAATGTTGTCTGTCTTTTTCCTCTTTTCCTTCTGCTCAGGAGCTCCATTTTCAACATCCTTTCCCCAACATACCTTTTTTTTTTTTGCCTGTCCCGTTTGGCTCTTTTGCCATCAGAATTGTTGTCTAAAGGCAAAGAAAGATGCCCAACGGATTTACTTTACCAAACTGACCATCCCAGCCTTGCCGTAATGGTCCATTTGATTCACCTTTTATTGTTTATTTTATTTTCACTTACTGAATACGGGACAGACTTGACTGGGGGAAAGAAGGGGAGAAAGAAAGAGGGAAAGAGAAACAGTTGAGAAGAGGGACGGGGGAGAAGGGCAAAAGACAAAAACCAACAGAACGGGCAGAGAAAAAAAATGCATATATCAATCACCTGGATCACCTGCTGAGAAAGAAAAAAGAAAGCAAGCAGAAGAGAACAAGAGTAATAGAATAAACAACATCACAATGATATATGGGAATATGACAGTAAATACTAAATGTTAAACATTATTGTGCAGCACATAAGATCAACAGAACACAGTGTGCTTTGAGGTAGGAGCCAAAAAGGGTGTAGTTTGTGGGTGTGATCACCCGTGTGTACACCTGTGAGCATGGACGCGCTTGTTTTTTGTTTTTTAAAAGGTTCCTTCATGTAATAATCTGCTAGAGGGTGTGGGGGGGCCACAGCCCCGTCCTCCAGGGCGTGAAGCAGGTGTGGAGGAGATCAAAACTCCAGACATCCAGAGGCCCCCAGAACACAAGAGACCAAGGAAGACCAACAGAGGGGCAGCCGCGCCACTGTCCCGGAAAGAGCTGAGGAGAGTCCCAGATGAGGGCTCACTCAGCAGCCGCGGAGCAGAAGCCAGGGGGGGTTGCAGTGACGCGCCCGTGAGCTCCGCCGGCAGCCAGCTGCGCCTGAGTGACCGAGCCCCAGGCCGAGAGGCCGGGGGCACCCCACCTCCGAAGTGGCCCGAGCGAGCCCCAGGCTCCAGGCCCCGATAAGCGGCCACCAAGGAGTGAGCCGGTGTGTACCTGGACGCCCATCCCCGGACACAAAGAACCACCAACGCACCGATGTCTGAGGGGGTCTGCCACTGGCAGGGGAAGTGGTGGTAGGGGGAGATAGGCCTCCAAACCTTGGAGGGCCTGAGATGTCCCCAGAGAGGTGGCGCCTGACACCCAACCTGACATATAGACACAGACATACAGGCACACACAGACACAAACATCCATTCCCACCCTCATGCTCTCATATGCACTCACTCCACACTCAACCAACGTGGAGACAGACATAAAGAGACGCTGTACACACGATCACACTCCCCAAGCGTACTCTACAAACCGGGTCTAGGTGCCCCCGCCCCTGGAGGGGGGAACTGCACCCAGACCCAGGTGGTGTTTCCCTTTTCCCTGCGGTGGGGGGAGGCAGACCGCCCCGACTCCGCAGCAGCAGGAAGGCTCCACACTCCAGACCGCAGTCGGACGGCCAACTCCTCCTCCTAGTCCTAGCCCCCCTGCTCCAGCAGGTCGCAGAGAATGGGGGTGAGAGAAGACTCCAAACATACCTACTATCCCTCCTCTGCACATGTCGAGAGCATCTCAGCCTCAGACTTTGTCTGTAAATTGATCAACCCGTGCTATCCCCCTGATATACTCATTTCTAACCTTGTCCATCCTGGTCACACCATAACATCTTCAACTCTTCACCTCCAGTTTGGCCTCCTGTCGTTTCATCAGTCTCCAAACCATATATCATAGCAGCTCTCACTAACACCTTCCCTTTTCACTCTTGCTACTATCTTTCAGTCACAAATCATCCCTGACACTTATCTCCACCCACTCCACCCTGCCTGCACTCTCCCCTTCACCTCTCTTACATGCTGTCCAGTGCTGTGGAGGTTGGTTGAGCCCAGGTATTTAGTTTTGTTTACCCTCACCACCTCTGCTCCTTGCAACTTCACTTTTACACCTGCAGTGGACAAATTCTAAGAAAGACGATAGGAGTATGTTTCTCCAAGAAAAGAGAGGCATGGAAAGCGGGGAGTAAAGATAGAAGACAAGAGAGCGAGAGAAAGAGAGAGGCCTGGTTTGGGTGGCAGCCAGAGACTGAGAGTGGACTGCTGAGATGTGGGTCATCAGGATACCCGTTGGCATCAGGACACATTAATGATCACAGCAGTCACATGGCACTGCAGTCAATATGGGCAAAGTGGCCTTGTTCCACCCTTTAACTCCACCACACACACAAAAAAAATGCACAATTCATCACAACAAGGTTCCTCCTGTCTGTTGTCCTCAGTCACCCACAATTAAAGCTTATCAAACTTAACAGTTATTTTTCCAGTTATCTTTGGTTTTCATCCTTTTTGCAGAGTGTAACTTAATCTGAAAGAGCGCTTTGAACTTTTCACTTGTTCACTTTTCTCCCCTTTTAACTCTCACTCCCTCTTCCTTTCCATCAGTCTCCAACTTTCTTTGCCATATGCCAGGCTATAAATCTAAACACCCCGTCGCTGGTACCCTTGCATCTTCCATGCGCCACACTGACCTCCGAGAATAAATCGACTCAGCATTTTCACTAGTGCGACTTCTTTTACTGTAGTGTGCACTTTCTCTCTTGCTGAACCCAGCGGGTGTGCGGGGGCGGGTGAGCGCTCGGTGCCACAAAGGCTGAATCGAACCAGTCACACATCATCTTAAACCCATGCACACACATTCAGTCCAAGTCCAATCAATGTCCTGTTAACAAGGCCAAGACTGCAGTGGAAACAGGTGGGTCGACGGTGCAGTTTTTTGCGCACTGCACATTTCTGCAACACTTGGTGAAGGTCACTGCTGGACTCTCACAACACGGGGCACTTGTATTGGCACAGCAAGGTCAGGTGAAGGGGAGTTTGTGGTGAACAGGACTCATCCGGCCAGTCTTGTCCATCTAATTGGACTGTATGGACGGGTGCGGGTGGAGAGATTAGGTCTACTGGATTATAAAATTGAAAAGCAGCTTTTCATTTCAGCAAAATCCCTCCAGGATTAAATATGATGAGCCTCTGTCACAGACTCAGATTCATGCATGCCACATGAATGCATCCGCACATACGCCCCCTGTGATAACATGCAGCGTGCATTTGGGTCGTAGAGGTGAAGGTACTGTCATCCAGAAACAAACAGAAACACACAACCACACACTGTCCCCTCCCTGTTGCTTTGTTACACACACGAATGCGCACACTGTAACCATCCCGTGACCCTTGTCATGATGATACCAGCACACTGAGGTATTTATTAAAGTCACGACGAGTTCAGGCCACTCAGCCAGCCATATGCTCAAGGGGCGAGTAGATGGGAGATGAGGAGGTGGAGGTAAGTGGGAGGTGAGAAGGACAAGGTAACCAAAGTGGGGATCACCCATTGAGCCAGACTGAAACTGATCTGCTGACCTGGCAGCAAAGCACGAGGGGAGGGGAGGTGCTGGGGTTAGAGGCAGTGGACTTGAGAGAGGAAACATGAGCCAGACTGAATGAAATGAGACAGAGTGAGAGAGGTTTAAATGATGGAAGGAGACTAAGAAAGGGTTGACCATCGCACTATCCCTTCTTAGGTGCTTGGCTGTAGATTTAGAACACTTGCTTACCCTGTAAACATTGATTTTCTGCTTGATCGAGATTGTACGAACATAAATAGTCTGCGTCTGAAAGTGCACTGAAGGTCCATTATTAAAACTCACAAACAAACTGACATTTGTAAACATCGAGAAACACGAATTTCCCTTTTATTGACAGTTTTGTCGACCTGCCATTCAGCAGTACTTTGTGGGCTCTTGGCATGAAGAGCCACAGTTGAATGGAAGTACAAAAGCATCTTCATCGCACCTTCGATTTAAGATTTAGAAGCATCAGCTGAAATTGAAAGAATAATAGTTTGTTAGTTAAATCATTTCATTCAACATTTATATTTTAAATATAGGCAACGATCAGATTTATAAATGACTCATAAATGTTTTTGTCATGTTTTTTAAGGTCACTGGACAAAATAATCCTTTACTTTTTTATTCATGTTTTTATTTATTTATTTCCATGTTTACAGTGTAGTACTGTACATAGTATAGACATATCTACAATCACAGGTTTTGAGCTATCCATCTGTTTGAACTCCTCTGTTGTTAGAACAGCTACATTGATATAAATTTAACTGAAAGAAACTAAGCTCATAGACTGAATCTGACCAAACAAATCTTCAGCTGCATTGCACTCACTTCCACAGATATAACTCTGTAATACAGGGGAAAAGCCTTAGCTTGAGGACCAGATTTGGTTTCAAATTCCTGAAAAATGGTAAATGTGAAAGCACTGCAGGCTGCATCTGCACAAGAACTGTTTTGGTCTCATTTCGAAGCTGCCATTTCACACCTGTTTTTCTGCTATTTTCTCCGGGACTATGTAGAGTGTATTGGGCCGTGACTGCTGCCGAAACTTTTCAGATTGCACAGCGGCGCTCCAACTGAACACAAAATGATTGAGAACTGCAGCTGCTACTGCTGCTGGGCTGGCATGCTGCTTTCACAATGTAGCCAGCGTAGACAAGGTGCAGTCCAAATGTCCTCAGTGGGATGAAGATGAGGTTTTTAAAGTGATGTTTTGGTCGCCCATACTCTTTAAAACGCTTTGACTCAAGATAAGAATGTGAATGTAAAAAGTAAAGGGCAACAGGCGATTATAAAGGTTGAGATTATTTTTAGGATTCATTGAATTAAAGCCACAAAGACAGCATGTGCACTTCCATGTGTGGCAGCCTAAGTGCAGCCAGAGAAAGACAAAGGAAGGAGAGAATCAGAGGGAGGGAGGTTGCAGGAGGCAAAAGGAGACAAATTGTCTGTTTCCTTACACATCAAGGTCAACCAGAGCTGGAATGTGATTAGAAGTCCCTTGTCTGTCTCAGCTGTTTACCACACAAGATAATACAGACAGGGTGTTCAGCTGATAATGTTACCGTGTTAACAACTCCTCCCTTCAGCTTTTGTTTCAACTTCTCTGTGGAAATGGCAAGAATGTGGGAATGTCTTTCCAGCAGATACATGCACTCACGCAGGCAAGCTGAAGCAGGGATACATGTGGCAGGCACTGTCAAAATTATGATTTTAACACACACAGACGTGCCCACCGAAACACTTTTGTGTGTACATAATAGCACATAATTACACACCCTCCCAGATCCTTATGCATACACACTTTTTCACTGCAAGCAAATGAAGTCTGATAAGAATATGATGACACACAAGTGGATAGGAAAGTTTTCCATCTCTTACATCAGTTTCTTCTTCCATTCCCTCTGGATCGGAATCACATTCACAAGCCCGGGCACACTCTGCCTCCAAGAATCACACACATCTGCGGAGGCTCACAAACACTCTCTCTTAACTCCCTGACACAGACACACATTTGAGCACACACAAAGACCTACATAGCAAGCCCCTCACTGCGATGCTTCCTTTTATTTGCGTCTTGAAGACTCTGCTCCGCATTGTACAGCTCGGCATTCAGCTCATCTGCCTTCCAGCATTACCTTAATGGTTGTCTGTGGGTTGAGCAATTTTACCCAATATTGCTAAACAAAAGCACTCTTTCTCACACTAGACAGGGATTCGAGACAGCTTAGTAGCCCTATGACTGGTTTTATCCACCTACACAAAAGAATCTTCAGTGCATTAAGTGGTATTGAGTTGAGCCGAATTAAATTGGCTTGAATGGATTTTGAATTGAACTGAACTGGACTGCGCACAGCGCAGCTAAATTGAATAATTCAGATTGTGTGGAATCAAGTCAGATTGGATAAACTCAAACTGAATCAATCTAGGGTGAGTCAACTTGATTAAAATTGGTTTAGCGTTGCCAGTCGATGTTCCAGGTGACAGCTCGGTGGACGGACTGATTTTATTATGTAGAATGGACTGACACAATATCAGCATGCTTTCGTTAAAAGATGCTGAAACTGAGTTTTGAACTCATGACATCTACAGAGGAAACAACTTACGAATCATCAAACACCTATCCAATGACAGGTCTGCAAACACACATAAAGAAAAAGCGCTTTTATTCTTAAATCACAATCAGGCTTAAAGCAAAGGAGGTGAATGCTCAGAGTTAAAGTATTGGAATATAAAGATATATGTCTAATTATGAGTCTTAAAAAAAGACAGTACATACTCTCAAAAGTGATGGTAACAGATCTAAGCTTCAATGTACAAACTTACAAAACCAAGGTGGCAAAAATCTACTCACTGGAATGTGCTTATAAACACTTATTATTTTATTGTACAGAGCAGGCGCCTGAGATATTTGCTTTAGAACTCAGCGCTGTGTAAGCCGTCCAATTAAAAAAAGTGTCTCTTTCCAATCTTCCATCCCCAATGTCTGACTTTACCCCCCGCCCCCTCCACACACTCACACACGCACAATTACATCTTCCTCCGTCTGTCTTTCTCTTGATTGATCTCTTTGTTCTCCCTAAGTGGTTTCATCTCTTTTCATCACTCTCCATCTGGATCCATCTTTTTTAAAACGTGTTTTTAATGGTTCCAAACTTTCTTTTTTTATAACACTTAATAGTTTCTTTAAATTTTACAAATGACTCTTAACAACCCTCTCCATTTCCTGCTCCCTCTTTTTCGTCTGTTTTTAGACCGTAGTTAAAATCAGCTTTAATCTTTGCTTTTCATTTTTGGGGGGGTTGGATAAAATTAAGCATGCTACCAAGGAACAAGCCTAAGGTGTGAATATCTGCACTGTGCAATATGGTTTATGCATTTTTGCCACTGGCGAATCAGAGCACATTTCTCGCCGGATATCAGCTTATTAGATCTTGCGTGAGTGCAAAAGACTGGCCCTGGTAGCGCTGTAGTCCAAAGCCAATGTTTTTGCTCCAGGCTACGTGTAGCCATCTGTTTAGAATTGTTGGTGGAAGATAGATAAATCGGAAGATCGAGATGAAGACTGTAGAAGAGGAGGAGAATAAATGAAAGAGTAGAAAAGAAATTCCTGGTTAGTACCACTAACTTTGGGGGGGGGGGGGGGGGGGGGGGGGGGGTATAGTGGTGGCGGTGTGGGGTGGTTGTAGGAGATTTGGGTAGGTGGATGAAGAGAAATAAGGTGAGTGGGAGAACAGGCAATGCTTCAGTGAGTGGTGGAGGGAGATGTGAAGCTACAAAATGAAAATGCATTCTTAGGTATTGCCTAGGGGTGGAAAGCTGATGGGGGGAGTACAGGGAAGGAGGAGATGGACTGAAAAAGATAGAAATGAGGTGTATGGGTCTAGGGTTAGAAGTAGAAGAAGAGAGGAGGGAAGGAGGTTCACTTTGAGAGGAAAGCCAGCTCAGACTCTACAGGCTATTTTGGTGTGTGTGTGTGTGTGTGTGTGTGTGTGTGTGTGTGTGTGTGTGTGTGTGTGTGTGTGTGTGTGTGTGTGTGTGTGTGTGTGTGCGTGTCAGGGAGAGAGGGAGAGACAGGGAGAGGGAAAGAGATGAGAGCTTTCTACCTGCCCTAATGAAAAAGTTACATAAATCTGAGTGGGCATGCCTCTGCCTGCAGCATTTCTCCATATTATACCACTGACCCAAACCTCTCCCAGTGCATGTGTGAGCGTACACGCTATGTGTGCGTGTTCGATCCTTGTAGAGTCCCACTTGCCTGTTCATGTCAGAAATAAACCAGAAGAGAGACACCCACGTAAATGTGCAGACACACTTACACTTACACACAGACCAAAAGATCTAGCTGACCCAAGCCCTAAGAAATAGCCAGTGTCTTCAAACAGAGATGTTAAAACAGGTTGACCTGCTTGACAGACACACATTTTCACACAGGCTGTATAATCACACACTCTTGTTCCCTTGGACTTTGGAAAGGAAGAACTACCTCCATACGCATAAACTAACATGATTTATGTTCACATACAGACACTTAGAGCCAAAACACAGTGAACGTGATGAATCAAACTACACTTAAAGTCAAAGACTTTCTCCTGATATAGCACAGTAATAGCAAGGCATTACCATAAAGCTCGTTCTTAATGGGTCAACAGTGCACAGGTACAAATCAGACATAGATTATTTAAGAGGTTCTCCTCTTGTTTCACAAATGCAGCACTAATATGAAGATGGCAACTAACAGCACTTGAGGAAAAAGGGGGTAAAAGCAAAAAAAAACCCCTCACTTTTACTGAAAATTACTCACATCCGCATATGCACACAGAAGCTTTAAAACAAGCGCACTAAGAAACTGAAATCAAAGTCATGCAAATACGTCTTCCAATTAGGCCCCAAACAGGTTTCCATGGGATGAAATGGCAACCTCTAATTGGCTGGATAAAAGAATGCTCACATCCGAGCCGACAACTTGAGACAGCTTGGAAAATATACACATCCCTACCTGCATCCATACAAAGACACACACAGGTGTACACTTTGTAAGCGCGGATCACAGACAATTTATTCATGGTTAGGGGAGTCACACACGGTATCACCGGTAAGATGAGAAGCAAGGGTAGAGTGTGTTGACACAGATATGGTGTATTGTCAGGTGCAGGCACACACACATGCTTGGGTCAGTCTCTTTTTAAAAGCGTGAATAAAGCTTTGGTCGTGGTGTCGTGTTAACATAAAAGCTTTCATGCTGTTAAAAAGACCAGGCTTTGATTAGAATTTGATGTGTGAGAGTGTTTTCTAATGCCGGCCTTTGCTGACAGCGGCCCTTTTAAATCCTGCAGAGCCTTTGCAGGGAGTCTTCTGTCAAAAATATGTTGAATCAACGATTTCACCTTAACATGCTCTGAAGGGGTTTTTTTGTTGTTACTCTTTTTCTTTTCCCCCCTTTTTTTTCTCTGAATTCTCTAAAAGACAGATGTTAAACGTGCTCACCATGTTTGCAGTAGATCTTTAGTAGATCTCAACCAAAAGGCAACAGCAGCAGCAGTAACAGTGTAGCTGTGGATGATCAAACATTGAATTTAAAATTGTTAACTAACTGAATATCAAAAAAAAATGTTTTTTTTAAATCTGATTAATAAGTCGCTCCTGCAAGAAAGTGTCTCTGTGTGACTTTTACAAAGTGGTGTTACTCTTACATGGCATGATCATTATGAATGGTTAAATAATTCATTTCTTATTCCCGTATGGGGATTTGTGTAGAATATGAGATCTGGACTGTGAGGAATCCAAATGCGCATATCATGTCTGAACCCATGTAGAGATCAGTGAATGTATTTGCATCTACAAAGTGCTCCACTTAAGCTCAAAGTTTTCAATATATATAGTGCTTAAGTTGCTGAAATATTGTGTACATTAGAGGTCTCGTTGCTGTCTTGTGAAAATTAGTTTTCAGATAAACTAAGGGGATTAAATCCCCCTAATGGGCTGAAAAATACATTTCTTCCTTGAATAAGCTTTAAAGAGTAATTGGATTGTTGTCTCGTGGCTTAAAAGAAAGCTTGAAAGATCAATGCTTTCTAAAAACACATAGCTTCCTCTGCAGATGGACACCGTACAAGAGCCGTAGACTGCAACAGTTTCAGTATTTAAAAATTTATGTAACTTTTAGGGATGAAAACAGGTTGGATTTCAGAATCTTCTATGCCAGCATACTGAATATGTAGTCTGGACTCTTGGTTGGTTACAAATGGCAATTTCTGTCAGCCTATTGGGCTAATGAGACTAAATTATTAATGAGTTGTGAAAATAATCCACAGTTAAGCCCTGAAGCCTGAAAACAGAAGCACTGAATCAGAACATAAAGAAAATGTGACAGATGTTATATAGATGGTTATATTTTAATATACCATACACAAATCCTCATACACCCAAAATGAACCCTAATGAGGTTCCTTACTGACACCTTAAAAGTGCAATCTATACCTGTCGTTTTATGCTGCAGACAAACAGCATCTAAACTATTTTTACTGCATTAGCTGCAGAATAATTTGCACTTTTCAACATTTTTTAATGCCACGAGTCGCATAATAATCAGGCAGACTTCTGAGTAAAAGGCTCTGCTGAATATGACTTCACGGGAGCCATTTCTTAACCCTAATGCCGAACTATAATTTTCAAAGGGGATTGCAAAAGCCAATGTACATATATACGCTTGAAGTGTGGTGTGAGGTTATCGATAGGGACGCTTTGGAGTCTCCCCTGCTTTCTAATTAACTCTCCTTCTTCCTTCTCCGACCGCTCAATGGCCCAACTTTGCACTTGGTCTCTGGTGTATCGAACACACACACGCGCGCACATGCACGCGCAGACTCACACACGTTATCACACACTCGCATGCAAGAAGTCTGTTTGCATACCAAAAGCATACTTCATAGCTGAAAGAAAATGAAAGCCGTATTAATTATACAGTCTGCGTTTGTACACGCACGCACACACACAAAGAAAAAAAGAGGAGAGAGTGAGGGAGCAGTTATTTTGTTTCTCCTATGCGTCAAAGGAGACAGAGTGCGAGAATGATTGAGTCTCTCTGCGTCAGGGAGAGAGGGAATGAGAAATAGTGCAGAGGGAGAGAAAGAGTTCACTGTCTTCTCTCTTTAATGTGCGTGTGTGCACGTGTGTGTGTGCCTGTACATCTTCGTGCGTGTCGTCTACCCAGTATAACGCCCCCTCTGTGTCCCCGAGCCACTCTCTGTCACTCACACACACTGAGACTATTGTCAAGACATTGGGCGAGGCACCCCAAGACATTTCTGTGGCACTGTGTCTGTCACGGGGGTGATAGGGCTGTAAAGGGGTTTGCACATGCACATACACCCACACAGTTGTGTTTAAATCATTTTAGAGGACATTAAATTGACTTAATTTTTTTATCTGAAGGCTTCTCCTGAAACTAACCATAGCTGCTATTTGCTTAACTGCTTCCCTTCCCTAAACTTAAACTAAACCTGCTCGCAAACCATGTCTTCACCTCCGAATTGTGCCCTAGTTATTATTGGGACTTGTTTATGGTTCCCAAATGGGAAGTTGGTCCCCACAATATGATGGTGTAAATACATTTATGTCCCCACAAAGTATAAACACACAATCTATAAGATCCACAACTAATGTACAAATATGCCATTTTATATGTAGGCAGGTGAATTAATGTGGCAGTCGCCTGGAGTGCAGAGCAGGCATGTGTGAGTGTGTGTTTGTACTTGTGCGTGCCAGAGTTATAGCATACGCATATGTGGGTTGTGATTATGTGTGGCAAGGCCTATGTGGTGTACGTGCTTGTTTGTATCTGACAGCACATTAGGCAAAGCTATCTTTAACCTTGTAAAATGAGTGACACTGAGTCTAAACTGACAGGATGGATTTCAGTTTGCCATGGCGCTCCATCGTGTCAGCCTCTGTCAGCTCAGCCCGTCCGCCCATTTCACAAAAGACAGGAGCGTCACAAAGGAGACAAAGTATATGTGAGGGGGAGGTAGAGAAACAACGAGAAACAAGAAGAAAATGAGAGGTTTATGGAGAAAGCTGGGAAAGATATGAGAAATGAAATAGTTTGGAAAGTCGGGGAGGAAGAGCGGTCTTGTTTGACAGAGAAAGGATGCCACACCAAAAGAGCTGAAAGTGTAAACGAGGCAAAAGAGTGTGAAGGAGAAAAAAAATGGGAGTGTGAACCGAGGTAGAGGTGGTGGAGGGAGCAGGGGGAAAGAGACCTTGCTCTTGTAGTCGGACGTCTCTGAGGTCCTTTATTGACTCTATCTATTGTTCACAGCAGCACTCCTAATCACTCTCAACAGGGAGGTTGTGTTTGTGTGTGCCCGCGCGTGGATGTGTGATCTTGTTTGCGTGATCTTGTTTGCCAGCCTTTTACAAAAAGTACGTATCTTTAGCCTCATCCTCACTTTTACTCTTTCATACACTGGCCCCCACAGAGAAGCTATTGTTCACTCTTCATCTGGTCAACCTTAATGGACAATAGCAGTGGGTGGGAAAAGCCTGTTCCTAACACGCATACTATTAGTCTAATGGTACAAATTCTCACACACACACACACACACACACACACACGAAGACAGAATGGGCAGTAAATACCATCTAAATAGCAGGCATACATATGTATGGTCTCTCTTACTCACGCAGGCACACAGAAGGCCAGTTGTACGCGGCCATCCTGTTTGCATCTTTCTTAACAATGACTGCTGTCATGGATATTATAAGAGATGACTGTTTTAAGGACTAGCACTGGAAAGTGATGAACACCACCAGCACACACACACCAACAGAGGAGCTAATCTGAATCATGGGCATTTGTCCGGTAAGCCTCGTTTCACATCTCACACTATGAGCCTTTGTTTCTGTTTTGTTTTTTCCCCTATAGACAGCCACGGCTGCACAAAAGGATAAACATTTCAAAGGGCTGATGCTGTGAATAGAGTCAATGATTTTCAATGTGTATCTGCAGGGTGGAGAGCCCAGATGGAGACAGGGAGAAGGGAGAAAGCACAATGCCAGAGTGGACAGATTGATGGTAATAAAGCTGTGGTGGATGGCGAAGCAGTCGATCCACATGCAGCGAAACACTCTCTCTGCCTGTCTGCCTCTGCACAAACAGTCATCCGCAAAATACCTGCAAACATCCACACACTTTAAATAACTAGTTAGGGCTAAAATGGTGCACAACTGACTCACGGTTTTATTTCTAAATGGAGCCAATAAGAGAAAGTGATTGAAGTTCACAAAGCTTCAACAAATCACAAACGTGCCTCGCACAAAGCAAAAACTGTTAAGCGGGACAGGCGTGTCAGAAGTCAGCGAGGCTCGTAGTTCCAGTGTTTGCCACCGGAGGGCTTGCAGCAGACTGCAGCATTCTGAAGAGGAGTGTGGAGAGAGGGAGCGAATGGGTCCGCATAGTGCCGATCAGATGACCTCGCTGCTGCAGTTAATGTTCTCTGGCGCTCAGACACAAGGCTAAGGCTCTCCCTCATACCGCGGGGCTGTTGTACAACAAGCTGTTGTGGTGGTAGGGGTGGTGTTGTTTGAGGAGTGCGAGTGTGGTTGTGTGTAAGTGTGTATGCAGGAGGGGAAAAGATTAGGGGAGTGGAACAAGAGAAGGTGCTCCTGTGAGGGGAATGAGGGAGCGTGACACCAAGAAGGTAACATGTTTCTAAAGCACTGCTCAATTTCTGTAATCCGGTCTTTCTTTCTTCTATACCCTTCTCCCCATATTTCTCCTTTTTCTTTGCCTCCTTTCTCTTTGTCCCGCTCTCTTGCCCTCTGCGTCTCCACCCCCCCACGCACTTTAATTTGCCCCCTCATTTCTACTGCCGCACTTGCCCCCCTTTTTCTCTACCTCATACCCCCTCTCCCTCCCTCTTCTCCCTTTCTCTCTCTCTCTCTCCCTCTCTTCTTTTTCTCTCTGCAGTGCAGCACAGTGATTATCATTCCTCTCACAGAGTCAGGCCTGATAGTCAGATACTGCTGAGCACCCTTCTACATCACCTGCTTCTAGAGGGAGCAATGGAGAGCGAGAGACTGAGACAGAGGAAAGAAGAGAAAGGAAGAGGGGAGGGAAAGAGGGAGAGAAGATCGGTGAACTGCAGAATGAGGGGAATGAAAGAAGAAAGAGGAAATGAAAGGGGAGAAAGTGGGGGGTGAGGGAACAAAGGGTGAAGGAGAGCAGAGAAACATGGGAAGGGAGGGAAAAAGCAGAAGCATGGATAAGGGAGGATTGCTGTTACTGCAGAGGTGGTCCCACTGCAACATACATGCTGCATAGTTATAGATGTGTTGTCAGTGTGTGTTAAAGTGCACACTTGCAAGTGTGAGTGTGAGCAAGCGTGGCTGAAGTGCGCATTTACGGCATCAGCGTGGAAGCTATGAATGTCTGTGCGAGTGCGTGAGTGTGCACTGTGATAATAAGGCGCCTTGACTCATCAACATCACTGGGCCAGACAGCTGAAGAAATGCCACTCATATTGCTTCATCCCTCCCTGAGCTGAGTTTCAACCTGCTCCAAACCATTTTGTGCATTCTGCAAATGCCACAACAGTCCGCGTCTCTCCCTCTGAACGACATTCTTCATCTCTTCTTCACTTCTACTTCAGACAGTCTGTGGTCATGCCGAGTCTTTTCCTTTTATTATTTTATATTTACCTCGCTACAAATGCTGATTAACAGACATTTTTTTTCCTCATCCCACCTTTGATCAGTTGTTCCATCCATCATCCGTCACTCCCTTCCACGTAGTCTCTTGACACATGTCTGTACCTGTCTGCTTGACCCAGCGGTGACACTGCGTAAGCAGGATGTCTGCTCTTTTCAACATAGCCTTAAGAAACTGCATTATGGCACTGGAAACGTCACTCTGTTACACCACTAAGGGCTTGAACAAAGTTGCAGATCATTTCTATATTTAAATAACCAGTTTAAATATATCATCATCAAATAAATTGTTAACCCGTCTGTCCTGTTTGCGCAGTAACTGAAAGATGCTTTCTGTCAGCGTGCTTCACTGTTTCCCCTCCTCACTGGCTTTGATGCATAACTTAACAGTTGACAGCAAAAGATTTCAGGAGGTTTTCTCATAAACTCTTGGAGATTTTATTAGGATCACACGAATTTTACCAGTTAACTCATTTTCCAGTTAAACTTTAGTTTCATTTATTTTATTGGACTCTTTGACATGATGAGAAAAGACAGAAGAAAAGAAATAGCAAAAAGTGTTGGAGTAGAAATGAACTTTGTTTGTGCAATTAGATTAAAAAAAAAGAAACAACAACAAAGATATTCATGTGTTGTTGTTTTTTTCACCAACAAATTTCACACTTAAGGTGCTTGTAAAAAGAAAAAAATCCCTTACAGTTATGAAACAAGACATCTGGAGCCAGAGAATTTAAATGGCAATTAAAATGGTAGAAAACAATAGTAAAGAAAGGCAAGGAAAAGCAAGCTTTGAAGTTAAATGCAAGTCATGCAACATGTCATCCGTAGAGCCACTTTGTGTGAATCCACAGTGAAGAAGTGTCTCTGCATAAACGCCTTTTTCATGGCAGTTTAATCATGCAAGGTGTAAGGATGCCTGCTTTAAAGCAGTCAATGCAAGCTCATTATTTTTCAATAATATTTGCATTGTAATCTGGTCGCTGTTATTGAGTTCACTTATTCATTCCAGTATTCACTCTACTCTTAAAGTATGACCACATGCACGCTGGCTGTCTGTATTAGCACAACATGATTTCTAAACGGCAGCAAAACAACAGAGCAGAAACAAAGGTCATTTTGACTGATCAGCATTCCGGATATGAAGTCTGGACTATACCCATGTGGTGTCAACAGGAGCATATTAGTTTTCAGTGTGTGCTCTGGTAGTATAGTGCAATATCACCTTACGTATTCCACACAGTTATAGCTGTAATAAGCATTAGGCTGACATTTTATCAGGTCTGGTATTTTTTTAGATAGTAAATAAACTTCCAGATTATAAGAATCGGGATAAAGTGATATTATCTGTTAATAAAAAATAGCTATGTTGAATAATCTGCACTTTTAAGGCATTTTTAATCCTTTCTCGTGCAACACTAGTCACAGTAGAGCTGGCGTATGAAGCTCACCGGCCATCAGGAGCAACTAAGGGTTGACCGTCCTGCCCAAGGTGGAGGGACCAGGGACTGAACTGCCAACCCTCTGATTTATTTATTTTTTGACAGCTTTGTACAGAACCAAAGAATAGATCGCTATTTACTTTATTCATTTGTATATTAAAGGCTTTTTAGAGCAATGTACTCGTTTAATCACTAATTTATTTTTTTTAATTGATTATTAAGTCATTACTCATATTATGCTTAAATGCCAGGGTTATTCTAATCATTCAAGAGGTCATCCTGCCCACTAGAGCTGCTAAGCCTCTTAAAGAATTCCATAAATCTGGTCTGTAATTAAGACTTTCAGTATCCCACATCAGTCACACAATCCAATTTTTGGCCTAAAAATATCTTATTTTACAAATATTGATGTATGCCATCAAACGTAACGTGTTCTCAGGATTAAATCACGATTCAAGGATCGCTGCCAGGGAAATTACACCGCGGCACCCCTCAGTCAACGTAAGGAAAATTTCAGGTGTCTGGAGGGAGCGATTACAAACAGGATGTTTGTTGTCTGCTTGATTGACGTTGGACTCAGTGAATAAACCGACTTTGGCCTGTTTCAAAAGAACTATATTAACAACACGGGAAAAACACTTTTTCTTTTAACATCCAGTTTTTTTATTTTTAGCAAACAGCAATAAATACAAACATGCAGCAATATGTTGGGCAAAGACAGATGAAAGTATAATCCATCACAACACTTTTGATGCCGGGCAGTAGGACCGGCTAACGTCATTATGAATTATAAAGATAAAAATTTATCATCATCAACACTAGCATTTCCAGCTCTCAGTCGATAAATTTAATATTTGTTCTGTCACAGCCTGTTACATTTTACACTTCTTTTCATAGTTTTGTTTTCTTGAATAAAAGAAAGAAGCCACAAAGAAAAAAACCAATCATTATGGTCATTAAGTATGTTTAGCCGAAACCTAATTACACTGACTTTTATCAATTGTCAGTTCAGAAGTTAAAAGCTATCATCAACTCTTTTAATGGATAATGATTTTATATTATGTATCAGCATTTAAAAAGTCATATCAGTCAATCCGTCAAATGAATTATTTTACATTTTTTGGTCTGTATTTACTGAATGTGTCTCACTCTGCCTCCATGCAACATGATTTGAATAAATCTGTGTTCATGATGGGAATTTGTCCCCCTGTCTATGCACTGTTACAACCCAGTACACTTGGTTTCTAAAAATTAGCCGCAGTGGCTCTTCACCTATACAAAGATGATGTCAAACATCAAGGAGAACGAGCAGAGAGCGAAAGGGAACTGTGGCTCCAGTCCTACAACCATATTTGTAGTTTTGGTTTATGCATAAGCTGCATCCTGTCAGTTCATTATGCAGACCAGAGTGTACCAGGGCATAAACAAACACAAACACGGTCTCACATCCAAATGCTCTCTCTCTCTCACACACAGACACACACACACACACAGAGAGACCAAGAATCAGATGTGCAGATACACACATGTGTTGAATATGCAGACACATGTAACAAGAAAAGAGGGAGACTGTTAATTAACTAGAGCTCGTTAATTCTCTTTGAACCGACAGCATGGAGGTTTACACACTAATTACCTTGATGACTGAGCCAACCTGTGCACGCGCACACACACACATTCTACAAACACAGACGCACACGCAGGTGCGACTAGTCTCACGGGCTGACATAACACATCTTGCAGGTTTTGAAAGTCTCACACTCGTACACGGCTATCAAACACAAACATAAATGTGAGAAGTCTCACTCATATGCATATACACACACTCACACACACAGTCTGCAACACGGTTTTGCCCTGAAATGAAAGCTATATTAGGAACTCTTTTTTTTTCTCTTCAGAGCTGCAAGATACAGATGGTTAAGTTTATTCTTAGTTCAGACCCATCATGCTTCCTTTTGATTCACTCTTTCGATCTGCCAGAAATAACTTCAGACCAACTTCCAGGATGGTCATATGTTTGTACAATATAGTTGCATTACATCCACACACACATATGAAAACATAATCGATCAAACGCGGACACTCACACTCGCTCACTTTGCTGCGCAGATGAGCGAAGCTCCCATGTCAGTATTGGACTGTAATGGCCCATGTCAGATTAGGGGGAAGGGTTTTTTTTATGTCCTCCGTCAGACTCAATTAATACTCCATCAGGCATGAATTCATAGGCCACACTGGACCTTAGCCAGTTCATCCATGCGTGTGTTTTGAAACTAATAAATGTGTTTTCACATTCAGTTGATATTTGAGTATAGCACTATGTTACCTATTATAATAATGAGACTTTTTTGAAGTTCCTCCTCCAAATTAGAGAAAGTGCACATGCACACACAAAAGTGCTTTTGTCAGTCAGGTTGGAAAACATCAAGGAGGTTTTTCAGTGCAAAGGTAGAAGCTGGCAAAGAAGCAAGGAGAGAGTAGGAGACACTTCGCAGGTATAAGCAAAGAAGGCGGAGATGTGAAAAGCTTTTTAAGAAATCCATATTCACAAAAGAAAGATGTTCAAATGGTTACTGGGTAGCAGAGGGTGAGTGAGAGCGAAAAGGAAAAAGTGAGACGACAATGTGAAGTAGCAAGAGGAGCTGAGGCAGAATGTGTAGAGTGTGGAGTCATAGAATGTAATGACTAGAAGATGCCAAAATATGGGATTTGGCAAAAGAAAAGAAGCGAGGTTTGTCAATGAGGCTAAGGCAGTGGATGTGAGAAGACGCTGGAAAAGGGGGTTTGGGGAGTGCAGAGAAGTTATGGGTCAATAAAGCCCGCTGTGGGGAAGCAGAGAGGGACTCATAACGAGGTCAAGGACACATCATCGATCGCCACATCATAACGCTGACTGGCAAGGAGAAGAAAGGATTGAGGAGGAGATGGAGGAAGTGAACAGGAGTCACGGAGGACAGAGGGAGAGCTATGCTACAGCTGTGGAGAGGGGGTGACTGTAGAATTGGCCGAAGCGAAGAAGGGGGAGAAGCGGGAGAGAAGTAGAAAATAAAAAATAACAAGGATGAAGGAATGAAAGGGGGCAAGTCTGGCCAGAAACAAGGTTAGAGGGAAATTGAATTAGACGGAATCATGGCTGAACAGATCAGATCTGTAATAAAACACACACAGAGGAGCAACCCGCACCAGTTTTGCAATAAGCTGCTGTAAATCAAGGCGTGCTCTGTGTTGCAAGCTGGATTTCTACACTTACACAGTAATCCTACCCCCTCTCATGTAGCTGACATGTTACATTTAAGCCACAGAGCTAAGAATCTCATATTCAGAAGTACAGCTCTAAGAAAAAGTTTGCTAAGCCTTTGGAAAGACCATGATCTCTACATTGATTGCCCATAAAATGTTATCTGATCTTCATGTGACAATTATAGACAACCGCAGACTGACTAGACTAGCAACACGCAAACAGCTGTGCTTTTCGTCTTTATTGAGCACACTAAGTAATTGCTCAATAACCACATGAAGAGAACATGAAGAGTTTGTGTGCTGAATCAGATCTTTCGACACAGCAGCCTCAGCTTTATACTTTATACTTACTGCTCAATTAGCAAAGGTTGCTCACACGCTAACTTTCTTAGCATAGTAGCTAATATAAAACATATTGACAGTGTTATTGTTACTTGTCATCTCAATATACCTCTGTTTACTGACAGCTTTGCCCACCTGAAACAAATTACCTAGTTGCACAAAAGTACGATTATTACCTCTTTTCTTAAGTTGTGTATTTCCTCACTCAGGTAGATGTAACGGCACATCCTTGATGTTATTGAATACAATCAAAATAGAAGTGATTTTTATTTTATTCTGGACATTTTTCAGATTGAAAAGGGAGAAATGTCAACTGTGCAATTATACTGGTTGAAATATCTTCTATTGTGTAAGATAGAGAGCGTTTTTCTCAGCTGGGCAAGAAAAGAAATTAGCGGATTCAGGAAAGAGCTTCTGAACAGCGGACTGTGTTTTTAAAGTTGCCCAGTCATTTATTAGGGGGCAAGTTTGTTTTGTCAAAGCCATACATGAGAATATCTTTCTTTCTTTTTCCTGTTTTATATCCCTTGAACACGGGCATGCCCCTCTTGTGGCCTTGTGATCAGAAATTATTATAATTTTTCATCATTATTTTCATGAAATAAATCTGTGATCATGAAAACACATCCTGCCGTAATGTTGAGTTAATATTATTTTATGATCAGAAGTAGAAAAGTTTTGACAGCCTGTTAAGTGAATAGAGGATTTCTTTTTGTCAACACCTGTGATGTCGGAAAACACTTATTATTACAAGTTCCCACATTTTCTTACTCATGTTCTCGCTGACTCTTTACACCCAGCTTCTACTCATTTATCCACTGTTCCCTCTCTGAGCTGTTGCCCCCTGTTTGAATAAGTGGAAAAGAGGTTGAGCTGCTTCAACTAAGTGAACGCTCTAAAAAATACATTGCTGTCTGTGGAGAGTTAAAATGAAGCCACCGAGGTTGCAAGAACTACTGGTTTTCCATTAGATTCCAATGTCTCGGCTCTTTCCTCACCCTTGCACGTGCCTCCCATCCCTGTTGTCTGAGTCACTTTTTCTCATCCCCATTTTATCTCAACGATGTTAAGAAGTGGCAGAAGAAACACGTGCTCCATTAATTTCCCGTTTCTCCTTAATTAATTTTGCTGTGTTCGCCTCTCATCTTGTCTTGTGCGTTCATTAGGTGAACTCGCTCAAATGTTTCTTTTCTTTCTGCGCGCGCTTGTGTGCCTGTTTGAAAGAAAAGGAAGATTTGGTACAGTCCGGACTTTTATTGCAGCCCTCCATCAGTTTTCCTCCCCGATTATCCTGAGGTGACTTTCTGAGCTGACGTTTTGTCCACCCTAATCTGCTTCCGTCCTCTGCTCAGTCACTTCCTCCCCATACGCTGCATGTTTCAAAGCAGATTTAGGTTGAAAGGGATGTAATTTTGTGACCAGATAAATGAGTATGAAAGGGGTTTGTGGGGGAAGGGGGGTTATATAGAAATGGGCTTCCTGGTGCAGAGTGATCCCTTCAGGCCAGACAGCGTCGTTTAACTTTCACTGATAGCCTCTCAGCGTGAACTTATAACAATCTTTATCCTCTCTGTCTCGCCTCAAAGTGAAAACCACTCCGCTAACTAGACTGGGGGTGATTAGAGCGTTAAAACTGGAGCAGGTGCGATGCTTAGTTTGCATGAATGATGTAATTCACTCCTGAAACCACTTACACTGTAAAACTAGATTATTTGTTATTGATGGGAGATGGTTCAGTGGTTTGTGTCGCAAGGATGCTTGCAACCTATTTTTGAAAGTTGCAGTTCTTATTTATTTTTTGCTATTCAGATATTAATAAATTTCTACATTATGATGAGTTGGCTTACTTCTAAACTAAGATAAAATGAAGGAAAACGCTTGTCAGATCTTTTGATATCTCATATCTCTGGAACTGGAGCCCAAAGAGTAAATTGTTGTGGATCACAAATGTGTAGTTTTACATTCTTATTTTTTTTATTAACCCTTTAATGCCCAGTGTATTATATTAAAATGCATTTTTTAGACTTCTACATCATCTGTCAACCCTCCCCACTCCCCCGAAAAACCTAAATAAATCTCACAATACATTTTAAGCAATAAATAACAAAAATAGAGGTAAAAAAAATGCCAGGTGTAGCAAATGTGACATAAATTAAAACTCAGGCTTTAAAGGGGTTAAATAAATGCAGTGGATTTTAGTAAGTAAGCTAGTGCGAATTCCACATACACAGCAGGATGATCTAGTAGAGACTGGCTTGAGCTGAATACGCTGCCTGTCATTCATTTTGAAGGAACATGTCACCCTTTGTGCCAGAGAGGCTGTATGAGCCTTTGGAGACACAGACAAGCCTTTTTAACTGGAAAGCACATGCACCACCGAGGCCTTTTTTGCAGTTTCAAAAGAGTTAACCACGCTCAGACTGAAATTTAATGGCCTCTTCCTTTGTGCATGTTCCACCATTCCAGCACATTTCCGAAAAATCTGACCTGCCAGTATTTGTACCTGAGAGACAGACAGGAAAACGGAAGGCCTTCACCCCGGCTTTTGCTTTAGTCAAAAGCATAAAATCTGTGCATGTCCGTTTTTTCTTGCTGTCAATGAGAAAGATGTAAAATGTCACCAGACTCATCATTTAACATCCTTCTCTTATTTCAATACAGTGCTGAATGTTGTTTGTGAGCTTGAACTTTATATTACCCAGCTGCTACTACTAGGCACCATTCCAGATTGAAAAGAAACTCTCTCTGGCCCGTCCAGAGGTTTGTAAACATCAACCATGTCCAGAAACCTTAATCTAAACTGGGATTAAAGGCCAACTGAAAACTTTGAGGGAGTGCCATGATTGGTTGATAACTATTACCCTGCATTGTAGCAGCTAAGCCCATAATCAAGGCGAACATCCTCCGATAATCCCAATATGTCTTTGCAGACCCCTGCCCAACAGCCTAATCCTCAGATTTAGAACCTCAGATTAGGAATACTGGATGATTAATCTCATATTGTGCGTTTGTTTTCTGCAGGGGACCCTTCGCCGGGTGACCTTCTCGGTAGTGAGCCAACCACAGGACGGTGGTTGCTATGACAGTGGCCTGGAAGACTCGGAGACTCCGAGTAGCAAGAGTTCATCAGGGCCTCGGTTGGGAGCCCTGCCACTTCCAGAGGAAGGCTACGAGCGAACCACACCTGAGGGCAGCGTAGGGGAGGAGGAGCATGTGGAGAATGGTACACACATGGCGCATTAGAGCTCAAAAAGGCCGAGCAATGCATTTACTTGTATATGTTTTACTTTGCTTGGACATGTTGATAGACACTATCTATGTCTCTCATTTTCTCTTTCCCTATCTCTCTCTCGCACCCCCTCACCTCCTCTTTCTATGCCATAAAAACACACAATAACACTTTCATTAAAACCTCGGCTTGCTGTCAAGGCCTCGGGAATCTTTTCAGTCTTTCACATGATGGAAATCTGTTTTATACAAAAAAGCATTTGTTCTGTGTGTGTGTCTGTGTGTCTCTGTGTGTGCATGCACTTGTCCCACATATACAGAGTGTTTCTGAGTAATATGTGAAGGTTTTTTTTAATAAAAGCTAATGTGTGTTAGTATGTTATGCCAGAGAACCATCCCTGGCCTTGTCCAAGCATCTGCTTCACCAATGAAATTGTGTTTTCACCTTTTTGTGCAAAGTCTTTGTCAAGGATGGCAAGCGACAAAAAAAGTTATTCTTTTGATCTTTTCACTCGTCTTTCCTCTGTATATGGTCATGCCAGGGCTGCAGCAACATCGGCAACAAGCCAGGGTCACTGTGACCTTGGTGAATAACTAGTTCTGTGGCTATCAGTGAGTTTCCAGTTCAATGCTGCTTCTTGCCAGTGTGCGAAATTTTGTTGAGTTTAATAAGTTTTTGTCACGGTCAGATGGAGAGACGAATTGAACAGAGAATTCATTGTGTTGGCTTTAATTATACTGCACAAGTATGTTCTTGTTTGGTTTCGCATGAAGTTACTGCTGCCGCTCTACATATTCAGTAAAACTTTGCTGGCAGATTACAGCAGAGATATCTAATTTCTTGCGGTAAATTCAAGTGAAGCCAAAGTTAGAAGCTTTAACAGGAAATGAACACATTACATGACATGACAAGACATGAAAAGACAAACGACTGGTTTTGCATACATAAGGCTACAATACATCAGCATTAAATCTCTGGTAGTCTTGCTAACCTTTGGAAAAAAGCACTGGAGGAATGTTACAAATACACATCCAATCAATTCCTTCCACATAAAGAAATTTAGTCTTGCCATTCAAATTCCTGCTGATGAATTTCCTTTTCTTTTCAGTATTTTTTTCTTTTTCTTTTTTTTTTTTTGCTTTGACCTCAACTTTTACCTTTAATGTAATGCTGAACCGCACCTGATTTTTTTATGCATTCTTTGGATGTCAGCAGTTTTTCTTTTTGCTCCAGCAGCATTTTTCCTTTAATTCAACCCCCTCCTTTGCAACCTTTGTCTAAAACCATCTTTTTAAAGCTATTTTCTGTCTTCCTGTCTCATTGTTCAACTCTCCTTTCTCTCTGGTACTTTTTATTTCCTTGTCTCCTCATCATTTGGTGGTCTAGTGTGTGGCACCGTGAGTCAGTTCATTGTGACATTCCCCTTTCACTCTCTTTTCGCCAGTGTTTTCATTGTGATATATTACTTGTTAAATTAAGGCAGAGATGTCATTTAACTTCTTTTGTTTCTTTTTTCTGTATCCAGATGCTAGACAGCTGCCAGATGTAGCTTTGACAGGGAAGTGTACCAGGGAGTGTGATGAGTTTGGCCATTCTGACACTTGTTGGATGCCTGTCCGCTCTTCGGCACGGCCGCGTCAGCGCCACGGCAGCGACCCACCACGACTCTCGACCTTTGCCCCCGGAGATGACAACAATAACCTTCGCGGTAACGACCATGAGAGTGACAGTGAGAGTGCGGGAAGCGCGGGGAGCTCCGAACCCGGAGTGGTCGTCAGTGGAGAAGGTCAGAGATTACCTTTAGCCAATGGGGATCCGCTTGGCACCCTGGGTAGGGGAAACCACAACAGGAATATGGGTGATCACAACCGTAACCTTCTTAACCGCAAGATGACTTCTGCATCCTACGACACATTTAGCAGTGCTGGTTTTGGGAGACGCCAACAAGAGGAGGGAGGGGGAGAAGGCCAAAACCCACCTGAGGTCATACCACTGACGCGGACAGGAGGGGACTACAAGACCACATCCTGCCTAACCTTGTCACGCCGTGAGGTCTACCTGTGACATCCTTGCAGTCCTCACCACTACTTCCTTTTCCATAACAAGAGGGAGGATTAAAACTTCACTGGCAAGTCATCAGCGTGAAAGGACTTGGAACCTGGGAAGATGTGAAACTGTCAGAAAAGATGTTTTCCAAAAATACTTTTTGATTCTGACTAATATTTATAGGCCCTTAAATGTAGGAAAAAAATTGGATAAACTCCTAGGAGAACCCTGAACAGAAAGAACACTTTCTAAAGCATTTTTCTAAATACTGGTGAAAGTTACCTACAGGCAAAGCTCCTCTTATGACAATGTGGAGGAGGACAATCTTCTCTTCTTTTTACCTGAATCTGATGCATGCCTGACCCTATCCCACAGAGGGAACTGTATGAAGAAGAAAGAAGCGGAGACGGTGTAAATTCTGATGCTATAAATTCCTGAGTGCGTATAAAAACTGAGTCTACAGCAGACCAGATTTGGACTCAACTGGTGAGCCATCTGCTGAAAAACCACAGAGGTTTCATCCAGTCAAAACAGATTAAAAAAGAAGTGACGGGTCTTTGATTGAGTTATTTGAATCTAATTCAAACCAATCAATTTTTCTAATGTCTAATCAACTGTATCATAACACAAGAGGGGGATATTAACCAATCAAACTGCTCATGTCTTGAGGATTTTCTGTCATAAATAGAGCGTAAAGTACCACCTGAGTGTGATTGCCGTAATGTTACACACTAGAAAAAAACGTCAGTTGTTTAAAACACATACGATTCAGAACAAACAGCAACAATGTGAAAACAGACTTTTCTTACAATCAAATGTAATTTTTCAGAATACAGTGTCCTCATAGTATGTCAGTAGTGCCACAGTATTCGGGCGTGTGTGAGAATATATGTTTATTATTTTACCTTTACACCCAGTCTGTATGTATATAGTGTATGTCAGTATTTGATAAAACAGCAGCGTTATCTCTCCGCTGCTGTCTTTCGTTGAGTAGACTGGGGTGCTTAGTTCATTGCACATCTACGGTATCCTAACGGTGTTCATGTATGATAAGTGCTCTCTCACGCACACGCGGACACATATGCACTCATACGCATGCAAGCGCTCATACACTGAGCATAGCATGTAAACACAAACATACAGTGCATTTACAGAATGTGGACGTGCATAAGGCCACCGTTTATGACACGAGTCAGTGGCTGTGTAACATAAAGTATGTAATAACCTGCATTAACTTTCATACAGAAAAAATTAAGAACAGGCAAACACAACACACACATACACACAGCATATTTAAACATAAGTCATATAAACGCAGTGCATAGTTCATGTGCACTATGTATGTATGTGCTTTTTTATCATAATTTTTTAACATTATCATTGAACTAGCTGTAGCATTTTGCCTGCTCCCCTCCATCCAGTATTTAAACATGAAATGTATTTAATAATTATTCATCTCTGACTGATGTGTGAGACTACATTAAAGGGAATTTCAGTGACATCTACTGTAAGTGACGATAGACAATGTGAAAACCGGAGCTATTCTGCTGTACGTAGGACTCATAGAAAAGACCAAACTTCTATAGCTTCTGTAAGAAAAAAAGGAAAGAAAAAAACTGCATGAAAGAAAGATTATGCTAACTTTTTTTTCCTCTCTTTTTTAAACCACATGCTTTTTTGAATACCACGCCTATTTGGATACATCTGTACTAAATGTGTGTGCTCGCGGGGAAATGGAGATAATGATTGCAGCAAGGGAGTTAGCTTCAGTGGATGAGATCGTTTCTTCTTTATCGTGGAGAGAGTTTGAAGTAACCTTGGGCCCTTTCGCTCACTTTGGCACAAAGGATGCCAGAGGCTATATATATATATATATATATATATATATATTAAAAAAAGAACATAGTGAATTGGGAACGTAAGACTTGTGCTGCGACCCGTTTCACCGCGCAGTGCTGACCTGAACACGCCCATACTGCTGTGCTGAACTGCACAGATAACAGACTCCTTCACATTTTGTCCTTCCCATCAGCTACTGCACGACTTCGACACACTCTGCTGCATTGGGCTAAAGAGTGGGTGTGGATTGAGGCCAACACATCTTAATTCCCATCATCAGTGTGTGGCTCAGTGGTGTGATAGGGATAATAGGGTTAGGTCGTCCCTGTGGTCTTAATGAGTTTCTTTTCTCCTCTCTTCTCCTCCCTTGATCTGTTCTGATCTCATTAATGTCTGGATAGAGGAATGTAGCACTGCTGGAAAATTGCTAGTGTGTCTCTTAATTTTTCTGGTTGTTTTCGGAACATAAGAGTGAACTAAGACATTTAAAAAAAAATGTGTAGTAAGGTTCAGCTTACTCACAGAGTCGCGGCTTGACTGTCACCTCACTGAAAGATAACTGGACTGGAAATGAAGCAGGAATCATTGTGACACCTCCTTAGATTTTACAAGGATAAGAACAGCTCCGTGTGTGTGGATACACTTTGTATACCTGTATATATCTTTAACTTTCCAACTCTGTAAAAAACACTCTTTAGCTTCAGGTCCACTGATGTATTTACTCCCAAAGCCTTCATTACTCCCATATACCCCAATATGGCTGTTTACTGAGCTCTGTTTTTGATGGACTGTGCTGAGGATGTAACAAAATTCAAAGCCTAACATTTGGGATTTTTCGCTTCTTGGAGACTTCATGGGGCTTGAAAACAATCATAATATCCTGCATGGTATGTTCTGAGAGACAAAAGGACACGTGCTCATTCTCTGGGAGAATGAGTTGAGATAAATGGTTTTCAGACCCTTAAAGGGCATCAAGAACCCGTGGAGAAACCAGTTTGTGAGTTTTGCAAAGAGACTCTTGAGACAGCCCTGCCTTTTAAAAGTGGCAAATATTTCTTCAAACTGCTGTTTTATGGCAGTTCCATGATGGCACCTTTCAAACACTTAAGAGTGGATTTAAGGGAACTTTATGTAAATGAATCTGTGTGGGTGTGTCTCTTTTTTTTATACTGCACGTTTAAACATGAAGATGTTTCAGTCTACTGCGAAAATGAAGAGGGGAGAGAGACAGAGAAAGGCATCATGTCTGAGATCTGCCACCTACTAATCAAGACACTTTTGAGAAGAGACACTTCAGTGGACGCCATGTACCTGTCATCCCCCTTGTGCTGTTACCCTAGCCATGTACAAATAAAGTACACTGTAGAACAGACAACCGGAAACCATAACAAACGATGGCATGCTTAAGGTTCAAATCTGCACTTGATAAAAAAAAGGAAAAAAATGTTATTTTTGTTTTCCTCTTCTTTGTTTTCTTTACCTTTAGGAATTGGCTCTGTTTCTTTGCCAATTCCCCCCTGTAATTACATAATGAACTAATTGCATTTGCTATGATGTGGAAGAAGAAGAAGAGCTCTTGACGAATGGTTTGGTATGAAGATTAATCATGTAAAAGTTGACTTTGACATTAAAAACTTCAGACATACCCATTGGCTGTTAGCACTGTCCACTCTGTTCTCAGATTATTTCGCACAGTAACAATGAGAGCAACAGCAGGTGTGACGCTTGTAATGACACCAAGCAAAATAAATTTTTTTTTTTATCAAGAACTGAGCCAAATGTTGGCAAATTTATTCATCAATAAAGTCATTACTTACAGCAAATGGAAGCCTTACTTGAAAGTGGTAAAAAACTGGAGACAAGGCCATCTTTATTCAAGGTCAGCTTGGTCCAAAATCTCAGTTTCATAACAGCAAGCTGCAGTTAAAAACTTCAGAACAATTTTCTAAGCAGGCTGAAGTGTGGAGGTCATTCTCCCATTTACATCTTCCAAAGTCAAGAACGCCCAGTGAAGTTTAGCTTTTGTCTGCCTTCCTGTTGAACCAACAGCACCACTGTCACGCAATTATATGTCATTTTTGCAGCTGGCTGATATCTGAAAATTAGATTATCACAAAAAAATAAGTTTATCACTAAAAGGTGGAACAATCTATCAACTTTGAAATATTCTGCACTGGACCTTGTTACTAGAAAAGTTTAAAATGTAGAAGCAATTTGGATTTGGACTTATCTGAAAATGCTTCACAGGTGTTAACTGCTACAAAGATTAGCGTGAAGGACTTTAAAATGTCAAAACGAAAAAGAAAGGAAAAGAAAAATGAGAATCTGTGTTTGGTTTGAGTATGCAACGCTGACACCAGATGGTCATGCGTGGTACGTCAGTTTCCTGGTAGAGCTTTTTCTCTGTGTCATGACCCCTTTAAACATGCAGAAGTGAAGTACAGTAATATTTTTAAGCAATTAAAGGCATTAACTTTACATTAAAAAACATGTCATTTTAATTCAAATGACTCTTTTCACTGAACCAAAAATATTTGCTAAAGATTTAGATGTAATAAAATATCAAAATATGATGTCCCTGAATCTTGGAAATGATCCTTTAAGAAAAGAAGGTTCTTCAAATTTATGTGATACACAATATATTTTACATGATAGCTACAATAACTATTTAAACATTACTTTATTGTTCTTGAAAGGAATTGATAATTTCAGAAAACAAGCACATTTTAATATTTGAGTACCCATTATCAGGGGCATCGCAGCAATTAAAAGTTGAATCCTGCACTCTACTCTGTTTTCCATTGTCACAGAACAGCATGTTTTCTCCTGAACTTTGAGCTGGTTACAGCACTCAGAATTTAATGCGTTCCTGTTTCACAATTAGATTTTCAAACAATTCCAACTAATTACTAAATTACTTTTGCTGTTTGACAAAATTCAATTCAAATGCATCTTGTTTTATTTTTTCCTCGGGTGATGGCTTATAATAATCTCACATTTGATTTAAGGTTCAGTGAAAAAAATGTCAATTGATGGACTCTAAAGTCATATAATTGTGTGTCCTTATTATCATCAATTAGAATAATCGCTTGTATTACTATGCAAGTGTGTCACCCATTCAATAAAAGGCTGTTTTCACCTGGAAAAACATTATGAAGTGCTGACCTCAGTTTTAAGTTTTCAGGAAATAGCCACCTAGATGTGTTTGCATTCCACAGAGGACAAATTCTTATGTAGCTGGTAATAAAGTAATAAAAGCACACATTGATTAAATCATTTAAAAATATTAAAAACCTTCTTTGAAACATCAGAACCATCATATCAATCAACTTTTACTCATATAATAAGCACTAGCCATAAAAGGTTTTGTAAATGATAATTGAATAAGAAATTGTCTGTCATCCAGAAAAAGTGTTAAAGTTAAACTCTTCATTAAATTCAAGGGATACATCTGATGGATGTTCATTTTATTGATTTTATAAAGATAGAAGAAAGTGTTGCGATTGCGCCCGGTGAAGTAAATCCCAGCATGTTAACCTCCTCACACACTGCCCAGCAGTATATCAAGTGGTCTTTGGAGTTGTCAGGTGTTTTCAAGAGCTTAAGCTCACTCTTCTTCTGAGTGACAGAAAGCTAGATTGAATTGCCTTTGAATTGGCTTTACATGCACAGAGAACCTTGGGCTCATTGCTTCAAAGTGAAAAGACATATTCGTGTAATATGTTGAAATTCGCCTGTCTTATTCGTTTGTGCTTTCCAATGAGAGGGGTTTATTTTCAGATCCTATCAGAAGGTGTAAGAGTAGAAGATGTAAAGAGTTCTGCAACTTATCCACACACACACATACACAACATTCAGGATTGGTAGAAGTGAAGATAAAGCATTAAGGATGCGATAAATTCTGTCAGTGCAATGTTCCTATGTTAAGGGGAGCCTTGCAGCAGAGCTGTAAACACTATTTCTCGCCAATATGCCAGACAGATGATGTGAGATTTGATCCTCCCCGTCTTCCTCGATAGGCTGTCATTTATGTCTTTTCATCTTTTCATGGTCACACCAGCCTCAGCTCATCAAAGCTGTGCCATCAGCATTCTTGGTAGGAACAAGGAAGCAGGAAATAACACATATACAGCACATTTTATATAAAAGCGCATCTTTTAGCATGATGGCATCTGCCTATACCTGCACGATAAAAGTTACTTTTCAGATGAAAAGTGGGTTATTCAAATGTTCCTAAATGTTTATGAAGCAGGATAAATATGCCAATTATATATTTCTATGAAATATGTAATATATTTGACAGTCCTCTGCTGTGCTTAGCTTTGCACTTGCTGTAATGTATGAAGACTGCATGGTATGTTTTAAGGCTAATTTGCACAGTATCAATGTCAGTTTGGTTTCTGCTGTCAAAGTAAATCCAAACAAGTGAGAATAGTCATTACTGTAAAATGCATTAACGGCTTCTTCATGTTTTAGATGAAGGGGTTTCCATGCCGATGGAAGGCTGCAAGAACGGTCTTGAACGAAAAATAAAAATATATGCAGAAAATGAAGCGATCACATTGCAGAGCCATGCCGTACCAAATGTGCGATGTCACAATGGTCACTATACCAGGACTTGTTATGATGAATAGGTTTCAGCAGGGAAGAAAAATACGCAATGCAGTATTTGTGGCAAAGCGGAACAGGTGGAACAGTTTTTCATAAAGATAAAAGAGAAACAGCTAAAACAGCATTTAAATTCATTGGTACATGTTGTTAAGGTTTTGCAGTTATACATCCTGAATGAACACATTTATATTCTGTCCATTCTTTTTAAAGGACTTTTAAATTAAGGATTCATTTATACACACGTTTAAAAGTGAACTTAGGATTTCCTCACTGCATACTGATGAAATCTAACAGAACCTTTCACAGCCTCTGCTCTGCTTTTATGTAACAATCATGTGATTTTCAGAGAACTCACTTTGACACTCACAGAGTAACGTTATTTCCATACTTGCAGGACCGCACTGCTTAGATTGGTGTAATGGTCTCAAGGCGAGACCACTTTTCAGTGTTTTTAATTTACCCCATGGGTCTCCTCAAATGTGTTTACTTTGTTTGTGCCATTTCCTCACAGATAAGTCTGAGCTCATAATCCGTAGGAAGTAATAAAAACCCTCTGTGTGTGTGTGTGTGTGTGTGTGTGTGTGTGTGTGTGTGTGTGTGTGTGTGTGTGTGTGTGTGTGTGTGTGTGTGTGTGTGTGTGTGTGTGTGTGTGTGTGTGGCTGATGACCTGCAGGTGGTGACATGTGATTTTCTGTTTCAAGTGATTGCAGGGATGTCATTGCATCTCCTGATTGACCATTTCTTTGGGTTTCCAAATGTTTCTTCAGTCCTTTGTTGTTTTTTTGTTGTTTTTGTCTTTATCCTCACAAAAGAAGGTTTGGGGGGGGGGGGGGTTCACTTGTGTAGCTAATTCAGAATCAAAGTTGTGACAGCTGCCCAGTGTCGAAATTTTACTACATGTGGTTAAGTTTGCATGTTAGTAATTAACACCCCCACTCTCTGGTCTCTTGCACCGTGAGATAGGCTCCAGAGCCACCCTGTGAAAGCCTAAGTGGGATAAGCAGTGCCAAAGGAGTGACAGATAGATACGTTATACACTTCATTTCTATTTCCAGTAATTCGCTTTGACTGTTTTCATTTGGGGGATAAAAAAGTACTGTAAAAACTGCTGCCCTAAAGCTTTATTTAAAAAGTTCATCCATATAGCAAATGCAGTCTCGTCTGTTACTCAAGTAAAGAGGACACCAAACATTGTTGCTCAAGTTTAAATCAATCTACATCCATTTCAGATTCTGAATGCCTCGAGAGTCTAGACCATTTTCCCCAAAGTTCAGCATGGACAGCATCTTATTTAAAGAAACTTTTGTCTTTCTCAGGCAGATGTGATTTACTGCTGTTAAAAGCATTTGATGATGACACATTTAACATGGGGATGTGTAATAATGTCAAGTGGTAATGCCATTAATAATCAAACTGCATCCCTCTACTTCCTCCTCAGAAGGCAATCATCATTTTTGTGGTCTTGATAATTTTGTTGTTGAAATTAGGACTATAGTTATGATCCATACTATCTCTGCAAACATGTCTGTTTTAGAGCTACGAATAATGGACCATTCATTACCGCGTATTATCTTTTGTTTTTGGATGTCACTCAAAATATCGTCACGTTCTAAAGAGAACTAGCAGACTTTTTTGTTTATTGCACGGATGCTGGATGCAGCTCAAATATGCACTGCAGGGGCCTATGGGACTATCAGTAGTAGGACGAAAGCACAGCTGGCTCAGTAATTTGCCTGGATGCAGTCAATCCTCTGTTATGCCCAAGAAGCGGTCTGTACTCTTTCAAGGGATGGGAAGTCATTGCATTGTTATGGCACCTGTTCAGACTTGTGTAAACTCCAAGTACACACAGCCACTGTTTTACATTTCTGTGATTTCATCGCCTGCAGCAGAAAATCGGAAGACATGCATAATTTCAGCCTCAGAAGCTCAATATTACATCCCTTTGGTTTACTCCCAGAGCAGATGGCAGCAGCAGCATGCAGGTCTCTGTTGGTCTCTGTGAAGGTGATGTTGTCTGGATTCAGTTCATCTGTACTAGAAGCTAGAAAATGTTCTTTTCAAATATATATATATATAGTCTGCATGATGTAAATTAAAAATCTCCAAGCAAATAAAGTTTTAGTGCGAAGATCAAATAAATGTCAAACTATGTGCTATTACTAGTCTGCTTTATTGCTTTTACAAAATACCCCTATCTGTTACATGCGACATAAAATTAAAATCTTTGACATTTCAGATTGCATATGATGAACATCTTTCTGACCTTTACATTTTTTATGATCATAGAAAGGGTAAGTGGCTCCACTGTTTCTAAAGCAAGCCCCAGCACTGCTCTCCCTGCAGCATTTAAAAACTGTTTATTCATTTTCATAATTATCACTTTCACACCTGGTCTCCCTAAAACACAACATGGTGTTTTAGGACTTTAGATGGCAAACACAAATAAACTCTGGGACACTATAACGAATGCAACTGATGCACAGAGAGTGCAAAAGCAACCCCAATAAAGCAAACTCACTAAACAGCGCTTCCTTTGAGAAAACACTTGAGAACAAGTGATATCAGTCTCCAGATGAAACGTGGAAATTAAGTGAAGTAGAAGTAGCTGTTATTGTTGAGGACCACAATAAAGGGAAATGAGCCTCCAAGGAAACACAGATGGGTGTAGATATTATACAGATGCAGCATAATTAATCGTATGTAGCGTTTGGATGTACATGGCTTTTTGTCGTGCTAGTTGATATGTTTTGCGTAGCATTTATTGCTTACTTTAAGATATCATGTGACATCTGTGAAAGTTCGCTGACTAATGCTGTGTGAAACTAATATGAGACAGTCTGCGGTCCATGCTGTTCCATGTTAATGGAGCAGGAGAAAACTACATAATGGCTGCTTACTGTGTAGTTCACTACACTCATGCATCGGGATAAGTGATGTTTAAAACAGACTCACAGTGGATCACTGCCAGTCAATGCAAAGTTGTTCTGAGTGATAACCTTTATCCTGACATATCTATCTCAGTGTTAGTGCTCTTTTCCAGGATCACACTGCTCCAATCCATGGTCCCCAATGTGTAAAAAATATATTGTCAGTGATATGCTATCTCCTTCGCAGTCACCAGTCACTCTCCGCTCAAACCCCTGTTAGAGATTTTGGACCGCCTTGTTAGACAGCACTCTCCATCGCTATCATCAAAACACTAAATGAGGAAATATCTTCTGGTAAAACGGTGCTCTATCCCTCCAATGGAGTTTCAGACATTTTTATTGCCAGGGGCCCTCACATAGGCTGGGAAACTGTCTGGGGTGTACTGCACTTGTCTCCTGATGAAAGCTGTCTCCACCACCCTGAAATGGGTAAGCTGTTAAGAAAATGGGTGGATGGATGTTATTGCCAGGGCACGTTCAGGCTGTTCTGGCATTGCGTGGTCACCCAACAACAAACTAAGGGACTTTATGCGGGCTTTTCTTTTCAATTGTGGCCCATCTATAGCCTCTCTTTCATGAGTATTTGTCACTGTTAAGAGCCTGCCAGCTATAATATAAAAGTTGTGAAGGAGCACACGCTGCCATCCAGATGAAGTCCTTTCCAGGGAAAGGCCTCGCTTATTGTGATCTGGCAAAACAATGCTAAACCACATTCAGAATGAATAACACCAGCATGCATGGCACAATATTAAAGGAGTCCAGATGAAAATCCACCCTGCCTGAAGTCCAGACATGTCACCCTTTGAAAACATTTGGCACATTATGAAATGAAAAACAACAAATGAGGCCCCCAAACTGTTGAGCAGCTGAAATCCTAAACAGGCATTTGAAAAGATCGCTCTTCCAAAGCTAATTGCTCTATGTTCCCCAATACTAAGTGGGCACTTTTAAAAGAAGAGGTAATAGGGGATGCAATAAAATGATAAAAATGCCGCCTGTCACAACTTTTTGAAATGTGATGCTGTGGTGAAATTTTAAATATAGCATTTATATGTTCTTTAGCCATCCCTTCTTTCATTTGAAATGCAGTGTGTGCTTAAAAAGTTTTAGGAAAATATTCAAGTTGAAGGTAAAAGAGGAAGCGTGCAGACCTAAATAACATCTAACATATCTGAAAGTTATGTCCTTAAGAAACCGGGGGACAGTTCCTGAAAGACCTGAGACAGGATCTGAGACATGCATCTGACCCGTATTCTATTCACCAAAAGCTCATCCGAAATTGTTCACTGGAAGTGATGGCTGTCAAGAAGCAGTTCTTAAGGAAGGGAAGAAGGAAGAAAAGAGTGAGGTATGCCAGCAGAACACTATCAGTCATGGATTGGTTTCCCCAGAGCCCGGACCTCAGCATTATTGAAGCTATGTGGGTTCGTCTTGACAGAGAACAGAACAACATCCAAAGAAGAGCCTTGGATCTTCTTCAGATAGCCTGGAGAACTATTCCTGAAGACTATATAAAAAAAATTACAAGGCAGCTTGCCTAACAGAGTTTATTCTTTGTTGAAGAATAAAGGCAGTCATACCAAATATTAACTTTCAGGCTCATTAAAATTTTACAAGCTATGTTTTTACCATATACACTATATGTCCGTCTATCTATTTCACTTAATCCTTGCACCTATTTCCCATTTACCCAGCAAAACATAAAGAAATGAGCAGCAGCTTGAGACTTTTAAACAGTACTAGATATTTGTTTTACAAACAACAAACACTGATAGTTTGCATATTTGATATGTTACCTTTGTTCTACTTTTAATTAAATGTAAAGTTATTCAGAGTCAGAGTTCTGTTTTTGTTTGTTTTTTAAACAGTGCTCCATCTTGTTAGAAATAGGATCATCATACTGTTTAATCACATGCACCTTTTACTTGAAGGTAATAATAATAAATCATCTTTATTAAACAACAATTAATCAATGACTATATATGAAGGATGTTTACTTTGATTATACAACCATTATATGGGAGTAGCTAATCGATGGAGAAATATGGAGAAATATGATGAGAGGTCAAATGTGACATGATATTTGGATACAAACTATAACATGATATTCAAAATCCCCATATACCAGTACTGTTTTCTAAATGTTGCCAATACAAACAAAGGCAGTAGACTTTTAAGCACAGCTTTAAAGATAAAAGACACTTTGTGAAAGTTTAACCTTATAAGATGAGATCAGAGGTCCAAAGAAACAAGATATTTAGCGTTGTAGATCAGTCTCTATATCTTAAGTAACATAGTTTTTAGTAGATATTTAGCATTATTATCACTTTGTCCTTCAGATCAATCGAGTTTGAAGGAGAGGTTAGAGGTCAAATTTTACATGATATGTTGAATCTCTATGCCATATCTCTGTGAAGGTTCTCAATCTCAATCACCTTTATACTATATGTTAGACCACACTTGTAAAAATTATAGTTTCTATGTTATAAGGCTTTTTTATAAGCTGACCTCGGCGTATGTGAGGTAAATTTTAATGGATTGTTGACCCCATGCTTGAAATATCATGTTTACAGACACTACCAAAAAATGTAACCTCCTTGGTGGCAGAAACAAACCTTATTTCTACTTAATGCATTATTAGTTACATAATTAATATAATCTTAAGAAAAAAATGATTTTCATTATTATTATTTTTTCAAACTTACAATTAATTTACATATTTTGTAAAAAATTAAAATCAATAGCTTTCTTTGATTCAACTTGTAACTTTATTCCAAATACAATGCAAATTGTTATTTAACAGCTTATTTAACAATATTTTGATTTTGATATAAAGTAAACATTATTTGTGTTGTATTTTTGTGATGAAACTGATATAAAATACTTGAAATAACACAAAAACCAGCCAGCCCAGAGACATAACCTCTCCACCATGTCCTCTGTCTGCCCTGGGGCCTTCTTTACATGTCCAAAACACCTCACCTTGAAGGCACAGACAGGGCATCCCAGTCAGTCACCCAAACTACCTCAATTGGTGCCTTTCTATGTGAAGGAGTAGCGGCATCCAAATGAATATCTCTAAGGCTGCACACAGACCCCCTTCATAGGAAACTCATCACAGATGCTTGCATCTGTGATCTTATTCTTTCAGTCACTACACAGAGCTCCTGACCATATGGGACGGTATGGTCACATTAGCCGTCAAATTGACTGATTCTCTCAGCTCTCTTTTCACCACAGCAGACTGGTGTAGCATCCACATCACTGCCAAGACTGTACCAGTCTGTCTGTCAATCTCCTGCTTCACTCTGCTTTCACCCGTGAACAAACACCGAGGTACTTAAACTCCTCCACTCGGGACAGCACCTCGTTCTGGGCACTCCACTCTTCCGTCAGATAAAGGTGACACCTTTGTCAAGTAGATTGTCCAGCCAAATATTGGACAGTCACATCGGCAGATGGAATTTTCTTCACTCCCAGGAGGGATTGTGGCTTGCAATATAACAGCATCAGCTGTCCTTTTCATGTGTGGCATAACCAGGGCATCTATCTGTCTCAAGTAGATCTGGCAATGTCTCCAATGTTCTGATGACTTCCAGTCTGGGAAGTTCCCCATCAAGATGATGAATGCAGTAATAGCATCTAAGTTGACACATGACAGGTACCCCTGCCTCCCTTGATATTATGTGATACTTTAACTTAGGACAAACAATAACTGAATAAATCAGTTTGCTAAAACTGCAATGGCAGAATTGGGTTCTTTTTAAAACATCTGTATTTAAAAAAAAAAAAACACACTAATCAAAGCAGAAATAGAAAGCAATGATGTGGCATCATTAGAAACACATTAACTGACAAAATCATAAAATACCTGAAAGATTGAAAAAAGAGATATAACAAAAATATAACTCCTGGGGCTTCATAGAGCCCAGTTAGTGGGATGACAGTTAAGGATACACTTAAATTAACTCTGGGAAATGATGCCTCAGATGTGCATAAAAATACTGCTAAAAAAACCTCATTGGTACTGATCTACTCCATCATAAAGTGAAAGGACATCTTTTAGAAATACACTTTTACTCAGACTACTCTGAAGTAGCACAGCTTTCCAGCACAACCCAACATTCTGCCATCATAGACATGAAAGGCTTTTTCGTCAGACATGGAACCCCACTGTGTGCCTGCTGTCACTATTGACTGTAAGCTGGATAGGCTGTAAAGCAGCAAGAGCCATGTGTACTGACAAAAAAACATCCAGAACGCCCTCTGCTGACCTTTTCCATATTGCACACAGATACAGAAGAAATCCAATGTTAAAATACAGCTTCTCTAAATTTTGAAAAAAGAAACCTAAATCAGACTTTTTTAGATTCTTTCTACTACATCCTGTTATACCAAACGTTTTTGTAATGTGCCAAATTTCACAATATGCTAAAAAGGTTAGCACTGTTGGTTCACAGCAAGAGGGCCCTGAGTTCGACTCTGCCAACTGGCCGGGGTCTTTCTGTGTGGAGTTTGCATGTTCTCCCCGTGTCTGCGTGGGTTCTCTCCAGGTACTTCTTTGCACAATCCAAACACATGCAGTTAGTGGGGTTGGGTTAATCGGTGGATCTAAATTTCCATGTGAATGTAAATGGTTGTTTGTCTCTCCATGTTAGTCCTGCATCAGATTGGTTTTCATTCAGTCTTGATCTATAAAAAATGTAGTGTTCTCATTCCTGTACTCATTTCTTTTCAGTTTAGCAACTTTTTCTACTGTGATTTATAAATTGTAATAATAAATTATATAATTATATTTATAAATCAGTTTTTCAACCTTTTGCATGTGTAAACCTTTTTGGGGGGGATTGTATCTAATGCTTTTAACAGCAACGTTACCTAAATCTTTCTGATTAACTACATGCAGTTTATGTTGGCAGCGACTTTCCTGTATAACAGTGACTCTGAAGATTATTAGATTATTTTTATATGCATAACACACAGTATTTAACTGAGCCTCTATAAAAGGAAATTTATCTCCAATCTTAAACAAAATACAATAAAGTGAAAGAATTATAATTGTGCTTTAGTTTGTAACCATTACAACCTATCAAAACTGGCTGTTCTAAAGTTTCCTTTCAAGGTGTATTACAATAAATAAGGCCTTTGATTTAACCTGAGAAAATGCATTCAGTAATTCTAAATTTAGAAAAGACAGAGACAGATCGTGAAAAATTATATTCAATCATCTGAATTTTGATTACGATCAGAATAACAAATGATATTACTAATAACTCACAGTGTGTTTGTCTTACCATCATTTTTGACAACAGTCCAGTCTTTATTAAGTGGTTTTATTGGTGACAACAGACAAGAGTAAACAAAACAGAGAAACACTAAATGTACTATAATGAGGAAAATGCCCAGAAATAAATAACTGAAACAATAAAAGATTTAAAAAATAAAAATAAAAAAACCTGTTCAGAAGTTCTTTTTCTGCAGTGAGTTTAGCATGTCATTACAACAAAGTTCTTATTCTGGTGGGAGTGATTGGCAGCAAACTAAGCACGCACACTGAGAAGTCTACATTATGTAGGTACATCAATCTAGAACTTAATTTAGTTCACTTGTTTCTGTTTTCACTTTGACTGCTTATCTACTTTCACACAGAGTGTAAGAGAGTACTGACACATTTGCATATAGTATCTGGTGGTGGAGAAAAAAATGCATTCCTTTCAAAATTTACAGTAATTTAAATTGCATGAATATGTTTTTAACTAGGTAACAACTGCCTCTGCCCACAGTGGATGTCGTTAGGGTTTTCAAACCATACATATACCAATATAAGAATATGCTTGTGCTGTTGAATACAAATGTGCTTTGAGTTCATTTTAAAGTGTTCCTCCATTGCAACAATAAACCACAAGTAGTGTAACATCTAAAGACGCGTCCATGCAGTGTAACTGATCCGCTTGAGCCACAATGAAACAAATATTGCCAAGATATTAGAACCAGATGCAGAAAAAAATCTGACAATTCTTGAGCTGTCCACCATGTGGGTGGAAAGGAGCACCATGTCAGACCCACACGGTAAGATGTGGGAGGTGAGGAAGAATAAGAAGGAAGTCATGCTCACAGGAAATAAGTTTATGACATAACACTTGGGCGACGGGTTGGTTGGAGGGGGTCCAACACTGAATCTGTGTGTGTGTGTGTGTGTGTGTTTGTGTGTGTGTGCCTGGAACGTGACTTTTTATTGATTTGAATTATTTAGCTGATTGTAACTCACACACCTTTTTTGGATTAGAAGTAGAAATGTGCTTTTTTTGTTCTGAGTGACCATGACAAACCGATATAACAGAAACGGTCACGTTATGCCAAAAAAATGCAAAGGTATTCATTCAGTCGTACACATACACTCGCACACACTCAGTAGGTGAAGCGTCGCACCAGCCGTGCTTCATATGTATTCAAGTATTCAGCCAAGGCTGGTGATGTTGGAGCGACCACCCGGGGGTGCTACAATGCGGTGGCCAGAGCGACGTGGGATATTGTCATCAATCTGTGCACCTAAAATGAGGACAAAATTTATATATTAGATGGCTCTAATTGCAAAAGAAATCAATTTTGCATAACTGTGTATTTAGAGTACATTCTGTTTGAAAATATATTACTTTTCTTACCTGAAAGGCTGAAGTTGGACTGGTGAAGATTACGTATTGGTGGTGGCTGGTGAGAGGTGGGAGAGGTTTTGGCTGACGGTGAAGGAGTAATGTATTTGGGAGTCGGAGCAACATCATATACAGGGCCATCATATATCCCCCGAGTTACACCCTGCTTACGCTTTACCTGGGCAGAAAACAGACAGAGACACAAACAAGCCAACCTATTATTCATTCTTTAGAAGCGAATGGCCTGCAGCACATTAGTCTCCATAATGCGGGACTAATTGGCTCATTTGTATTTTGCCTGAATCACCTACTGGTGAAAAAAGAGAGAATAATGATCATGTTTCTAATCAATTCAGCTCCTGTTTTGTTTTGTTTTTTTTCTTTTTCATTATCATAACATAATAATCTGTACAAAAGGTAAAAATAAACATCCCAAATTCCTCCAACCAAGGTTAGGTTGTACAATTATTTAATTTACAGAGTCTTCTTCAAATCTTTATTTGCCTCATTTTGGGGGCATATTTAAATTTTTACCTTTTATGAGCACTTGCAGCAAGATAAGGAAAAGAAATCCTCAAACATCTACTATCCAATTAATCTTTCAATGAAATTTTTCAATGTGACATTTATAACACTGTTTTTTAAGTATTTTTAAAATCTTCTAAATACTCTACCTCATTCCTGAACTTTACACGCTGGTAAGCATAATCTGGGAAGGGTTTGCGTGGAATAAATCGACCGGTGCCCTGCTGAGCATGCAGCTTTCCTTCTTCATACACCACCTGGCCTTGAATCAGCACCAGCACTGGACCTCCGCGACATTCCAGACCCTCGAAGATGTTGTATTCTGCAGCCTGTGCAGAGAGAAAATATGAGACAAAGAAGTACAGAAAACAGAGGATTATTTGATTTTTCCAAATACTGTACAGTGTTTAGCCTCTCTATGCAGTCAGGGCAAGCTTGTTTTTTATCATAGGGTTTAATAGATGCAGCAAAATGCAGCATATGAGAAGATGGGGGATAAATAAGTGGGGGGCAAGGGGATACGGGGGGTGACTGTATAAATTCAGGGGGATGGGCGGAGATATAACAAAATGGGTGAGGGGTGAAGGGAGATTATAATTTAAATCTGGCTTCAGTCTGGATTAGGGTCTTTGGGAGTGGCAGAACAGACCAATAAATGAACTACGGTGTATTGAGTTACATTTTTGAAAGCAATTTTGTTTTACCATTTGCCTATAGCTCATTTTGTTTTGCAGATAGATTTTGTCTTATCCTTCACACAGACACAGCTGTCTGTGTGATAGCTGCTGCTGTTGAAAAAGGTGAAAAGGCTTCATCTGTGATGCTTAAAGGATTAAAACAACAATGTCCTGATAATCCACGGTCCACAGTGTGAACTCGGGAGCATGGTTATTGTTCCGTGTCATTTTCAGTAGACTCGGTGTCGGTTTCACAATACGAAATTTCACTTGCCATCTCTGATTTTGAGAGAGAAATGTACAAAATGCACATTTGACCGCACATTTGCTCAGACCCGAACACAATAAGAATGAACAGCTATTCATGTGTAAACTCTGTCTCATCTGCCTTTACGAAATATTATTTTAATTAATTTAGGAAAAAACTTTTAAAACATTGAGGCTTACTATTTTGGTTCTAGCACACATATATGATATATACTGAGTAAAATAAAGCTAGACTTGACTGCATATTATTATTCAGGTTTCTGTTCCCCTCCTGTGATCTTCCACATGGTTCTTATCCTATTTTACACTCTGCAGTCTCCCATGAAACCTTCTGTTGTGCAGCCTCTGTCTAGACCTCCCCCCCTTATTTTATTAGTTCTTCTCCCTCTCTCCGATTTACCCACCCTCTCTTTTCCCTCATCATCTTTCTTTTCTTTTTGTCCTCACCGACTGCTGGAGTTTGGCAGTGATGGTTTTGACGCTGTCAGGGTCCCAGATGACAATGTCTGCATCAGAGCCCGCAGCTATCCGACCCTTACGTGGGTACAGATTGAAGATTTTAGCAGCGTTGGTGGATGTGACTGCCACAAACTGGTTTTCATCCATCTTCCCCATGGCCTAAGGGAAAAAGAAGTGGATGTTTAGAGTGCTACACAAAAACCTCACACCTACACAAAAGAAACAACGAAAACATGCCCTCATTGCTCACCACTGCCTTTTCCCAGACAAAGCCCATTCTCTCCTCAACGCCGTTGATTCCTTCGGGGATCAAGGTGAAGTCATCTTTACCAATAGCTTTCTGGGAGGTGCTGTAAGCGCAGTGAGAACTGCCCACCACCTGGAGGTCCCCACTGTATCAAGGCAACAAAATGAAGTGAAATCATCAGCAAACACTTAAGGATGCAGTCATTGACTTGTCTAATGTTAAAAGGTTCCCTGACAAATTGCTAAAAGTTTTAAACCCCTCAGAGAGCTCAGTCTGTAGAAATAGCAACAAATCAATAAAATAAAAATGTTTACGTTAAAAAAAAAAGACAGAATGAAGAAGACACATACAGAGAAGTTATTTTTTAACCACTAGCCACCAGGTGTCCTCACTGAGCATGTAAGGTAAAGTATGTCAAGTCATGCAGTGGCCTATTGCAGAAAAACAGCCAACTGAACTACAGAGAATGGTGCAACACAGCTGCAGTATCAGTCCTTTAAACATTAACTAGATTAATGCTCAGTCTGGTCTGCATCATTAAAGAAAGCCAACAAGACTTATGCTCGCTTTAGCTCTGAATAAATAAGGCTGAATCCGGCTGATAAAGAATTGTGATTGTCACGGTTCAGTTATAAGACCTTTAATTTATTTGTTAATTACAGTGATTACTCCGTGTTAGTGAGCTGTGGGATCGTCACCTTAATGCCAAGAAAGTGCTTATTATGTAAATAATGGGCTTCACTGAAATCTGAGGAGGAAAAAAAGCTGTTCTTGTGTTCATGTCTCCGAAAAGAACCTAAGGATACACCCCGTTGTTTCAGGAGTGGCTCAAAGAAAACAGCAGTATCACACCACCGACTTGACAGCATGGACCCGCCTTGAGAAGTAGGAGCTTCAGACGAAGGGTGGAGAAACAGAGGAAGATAGAGGAGGAGGAGAAGGAGGAGGGAGGCACTCGGTAGCCAAGGCAACAGATAATAGAGGTTTCAGTGCTATTTGTGGAATCGGGGGCATTTTAAAATGTGCAGCTGGAAGTTCTCCGCATTGTGTGTGTGTGATATGTGTGACGGGTGCGAGTACTGTGTCTGAGGTAATACCTGAGGTGAGTTTGGCCTTGACTTGCACTTATGCATAGGTACAAGTTAACCAACCATTATCGTGTGCTTGACTGAATATACAGTAAAGTGGCTTCCAAATGATTATGTAGTCCTTAGTCTGTAATTAAGTCTCTCTTCTCTTCTGCCTCTCCTCACACCTTCACCTTCTCTCCATCTGTTCTTCTGTTTCACTGAAGTTTGATCTAAAATTCTGCATAACACTAGCAGCTGTTTGTGGCATGAATACCAAAGAGTGTGTAGGGGTAAAACGTAAGAGTCTCCTTTTGTGTCTTCGATCCTATTTGCATTTCACATTGAGCAGAGGTCATACTGTAGCTAAATTAAGCTTTTGTCTGCCTTTACATAAATACTAAAAGTTTTTGCCTGTTTTAGGGTTTATGAAACACTCTTGACACTGCACATTTTCTCAGACTTCATACAAACTACTTGTTGTAAAACTCTGGAGTCTTCTATAAATTAAATTACTACAGTTTTTAGCAATATCCATTCACTGTTTAAAAAGAAAAAGTGAGACGTACCAGGCCAGCAGGGTGTGAAGATGGTCCGGGGTTGTCTGGTCAGGACTTAAAGGTGGAGAGGTCACGTAGGCAGCAGCCTTGGCCCAGTTTTTGCTCCAGTAGTGCGAACCATCAGTGGCCAGGCTAGCTGTAATTGGCTCTCCGAAAACCACCGAACCTGAGAAGAATAGTAGAATGGTTAATTTCATCCTTAATAAAGACAGAAAAGGACATTATATGATTAAGAACTACCTTTCCTCCGGGCCTGGGTGATAGTGTCAGCTGCACTCTTGCTCATCACCTTTGTGATGTAAACAGGACAGTTCACACGATTGCCAAGAGTGATGGCACGGAACACCGCCTCAGCCTCCAACTGCACAGGAAGGGAATAAACTAGAGCCAAGAACCTATACAGTGGCAGGTGAATTGATTAACAGTGAAGCTATGGGGGGAAAAAAATCACCTCTTCGGGACGACTAAGAGGATGGCCTTCTGGGCCAGTAATTCCCATTCCAAGTATTTTTTGCTGTTCCTGCAAAAAAAAAAAAATTTATAAGAATAACAAAAGAATGTCAGAATTATCTTCACATGCAATGCAATCACTGACAGCTGTACATACAGTAACTGTACAGCCATGTTTGAATGCCTCTGATGAGATTTCAGGAATTAGAAATAACAAATCTTTTGGCCTGTCAAGCTAAAATAAATATGCAGTGTAATCTTCGAAAGCCAGCGCACAGCTGGAAGATTAAGCACATTTCAGTTTCTCTGAAAACCTGGATGACAACCAGATCCCCACCCTGCTCCCTTTTTAGTGTTTGTTTGTTCTCTATGGGGTTGATATGAATTTTCATCACCTATCTCCCTATTTCTCTTACAGTTAGTTTAACAAGCGTGTCATGATCATTCATCAGCACTGCAATTATCTTCCATTACCCTGATTCATCTTCACATACATCAAAGTTTTTGCCATAATTGTCTCATTAATCTGGGCCATCATTTCCATGACCACAACTAATACTTGCCATCACTTCTGCTAGCTATATCAGCACCTTCACCCTCACCAACTTAATCACCATTACATAATCATCATCCTCATTAGAATAATAATGGTCAACTTTAATGGTGGCCTAAGATAAACATGTCATTCTCAACTGCAGCTGCAGTTGCAGGCGTATTAATCCTTGCTTTCTCTTTCTGAGAGATGCAGCATTATGTAACAAGAATATCTCTAAGCTGTGGTGCATGCTGGAGAGAGCAAAAAAAAAGGCAGCAGCACTTACCTACATAATAAGATATCCTTTTTCAGCAGGCAGTAGCACTTACCTGAGCAATAAGATCACCATTTTCAGCGTGAACTAACACCACAGCACCCAGCTGCTTCAGAAATGAGAATGCCTCATACAGCTAAAAGACAAGAACACCAATTTTCAGATTTCTACTGTTAAAAACAGAAGCCAGAAGATTCGTACAGTACAGATTCGTGGAATTTATGAGTATAAAACATACCTCTGAATCGGTCATCTGGTACACATCCTTATAAGCCATGTATACTTGAAAGGAGTTGATACCTGGCAACCGAAGAAACAATGAACGGCTTCATAATGAGAAAGTAAATACTCAGGAGCGTGGATAATAAAGACAAACTGTGAGTGAGTAGGAATGGGAAGCAGTGCGTGTTTGTGTCTAGCCAAATAATACAACTCCTAGAAGGAAGCTGGACACACAAGCAGCTGGTTTATCTCGTATGGTGACTTTTAAAGCTGCCCCAGAAGAAAATGCTAATTTTTCTACTCAAACAGATTACAAGTGAAATTTGCACATGGCCACAATGACAGCAGTGAGAACAATGGCTCTCTATAGTGTCTTGACTCTAAGAGGATTCAGCACTTTAGCCAAATTGTTTCTAAATCTGTCCCTATTGTTCTTGTGAAATGTGCCCAAACTAGGGATTGAAACAAGAACTGCAAGAAAGGCCACATCTCTAAAATATCATAAAATAATTAAAAATGGACGTACCTTTGTCCTGCACCAGAAGCTCCAACTCATCTTTAACATTTTCATTCCACTGGGGGATGTCTACGTGCAGAGAGTAATCACAGCAGGCTTTCTTGTCTGCGGCCTCCTGCCAGCGCTCAAACGCCTCCAGCAAACTGTCACCAGGCTGAGGGGCTACATGGTCAACTGAAAATTAGGAAGGGCACAAGGCATAGAAAAAAGAAAGAGCGTAATCAGTATTTTGAAACACTTAAAGACAAATGTAGATATGGTATGTGCTATACTGTAGCTGACACTTGCTGACTAAGTCTAAGCATTCACACTCACTGATCATAGTGGTGCCCCCAGCAAGTGCAGCCTTGGTGCCCTGAAAGAAGTCATCAACAGGCTGTGTGCCCAGATAGGACTTCATCAGGCAGGTGTTAACATCTATTCCACCTGGTATCACCATGCGGCCATTGGCCTCGATCACCTTGACTCCCTCAGGGACAACCAGGTTCTCCCCCACCTGCCTACCCAGGATAAGATGTGCAAAAACAGATGAATTGATGAAAGGGAAAAGGAAGCCAAATTATGGAGGTGTGAAGATTATGGAAAAGATTTGTCATGGCAAAATACACATGGGAATGCAAAAGGGTTGAGAAGATGGAAAAGAACACAAAAAGAAAGGAAGAGCAAAGAAATGTAGAAAACAGCCTGTGCAGTGCTTAAAACAACACGCTCATACAATGTCCCCAAATACGCACTTGATGAGCCCGTCTTCAATGTAGACATCTGCATAGAAAGACTGGTCATCATTAACAACTCGCCCTCCTTTGATCAGCAGCCTTTCACTCTGCAGGGGAAAAGCACAGAAAGGGAGATCAGGGAGGGAGAGGTTGAACTTAGTCCTGACATTTTGATATATTGCACAATCAGTTATGTAATCCATGGCTTTATAGCAATATAACATGATGTGGTGTAGTGTGGACAGAAATGCATGGCCACACAAGAGCTGTACCTGAATGGGGCGCCAAAAAAAAGTATCTTTCTGTTATTTCAATTATGCAATCAAATACTGAACATTCACAAACAGGGTGTTGAAACCAGCACGTTTTTTGTGAGACCACCACGTGTCCACACCTTCTACTACTACGGATGGTGCCTGGCAACAGCATTAGGAAGATGTTACGTCTCCATGGTAACCAGTGATCAAGCAGAGTTTGGCATGACGACAGCTGACGGCTTGCCGAAAAATCAACGTCTTTGACCAATGAGAAGGCAAAAGGGGGGAAGAATATGCAGACATTATTTGTGTCTTAACCTTCAAATTCAATGTGTAACTCTAGGCTTAAGATCCATTAGACACTGGATAATTCTCAAATAACAGACGTGCCAAATGTGTAAAATCCACGCTTGAACACAGACTGAAAAGGATGCGCGTCGTTTGTTAAAATCTAGCTTCACATTTCGTTGCTTTTAAGCAAGCAATTGTCACTTGCTCGACTCCAGTTTCGATCGCACACGTCAACCGAGTTAATCTCTCTGACAGGCAGCGAGATTATACAACATTATCCAACCAGGAGCGAGAAAACGCGCTCAAACACAACGCACTGTCACCTTTCTTTGGCGTGCAGTTTCTCGTAGGGGCAGCATGAGAAAGCCTTAAGTGAGGTAACTTTCAGTAGGAATTTAATCCGTATTCATGCATACATGACTGCTGGTCGCTGCTGAGCAGGCCGGCTCGCTTACCGTCAGATGGGGGATGCTGTTCTTGGACCCAGACATGCTCTTTCCGTCGCTCTGCCCCCTGGCAGTTAACTCAGAAGCGAATTATACCGACTCCGGCGCCCCTGCGCGGCTTCCTGCTCCCCTTTGTCTCCACTGATGTGATGTGGGTTTTGTTTCCGTGTGTGACAGAAAGCGAGCGATGAATCCGCCGCCGTACGGCTGCGTCAGGCTGCGTGGCGCGCGCACAGTGGAAGAAAGCTGACGTTCCTGTGGGCGCGCGCGTGAGGAAAAACTCACAGCCACCGTATTGCCTGACGACGTTCACGACACGGGGGGGGGGAAAGACAGCTATAGGCCGTATGTGAAGACACGAGCACCCTCATACCCACTACACACACACACATCTTACTTCAAAGCATAAACAATGCAGCGTGGAGGTTGGGTGGGGGTGCATGTTGTCTGTCGCTGTCCGATTCAGCACCACGGCAAGCAAAAAATATGTGTTGCTTTGTTGCGCGCGTTTTGCGCCTTTTATTGAGAATTTAAGCTTAACGCAATCCATAATAGCCAAACTGCAATGCACCATAAAAAGTTCATAATTTATGCAAACTGACGCCTTTGTCAGGAAAATAACTCCTGGTTCCTGGTGTCCCAAAACGAAACCAGCATAGCTTTTTTTGGTGGTTTATGAGTAAAAATTAATTTTATCCTCTGCGTAGGCCAAAGGTTTAACCAAAGGTTAAAGTCTAGTGGCACTTACTGGTGCACTTCATTAATAAATTATAGTTAGGGAACGACGGAGCCATTGCACTATCAACATATGTCAACAAAAAGCCACAGATTGAAGCTGTCAGTCCTACCTTGCCATTAGGACTTTCCGTCCCCGATGAAAATCTGACCTCAGCACCACTGCGTGCTTCGTTTCTCTCTCCGGGCGAGCCGTTCAGCGACGACTCCCGGGCCTCGCTGGGCGTCTTGCTAATGGGGTCACCGGTGTCTAAGAGTCGTTCCCGGCTCCCGCTTCTCGGGGTGCGGCTACCTTTTCTCCCCACCGCGTAGTTTTCGAAGTCTATGGTCTTGCTCTCAAACGCCCCCTCGACGGAGCTGAACATACCATAGGTCTTCCGCTGGTTCGGCCCGGTGGTGATCGGCCCTGCTAGGTAGACAGGTAGCTCATCCTCCCGGTTCCACTGTCTTCTGCAGTCAGACATATTGGCTACAGTGGGAGACGCACACTTCCCCCCCAAGTCTGAAAGGATGGAGACGGCTTTGCTTATTTTACGTCTAACCGGGTCACAGTCCCGCCTCTCCAGGCAAGCGCACTCATTCGATGATGTGAACTGGAAAAGCAGCTCTCTTCGGGCAACCTAGAATCCTTCCTCTTCATACACACATGGTGCAGTGCTCCCGTTTTGACAGGACTGGTGGCGTGTCAGTGTGAACTAGTTTTAAAGTGAAGCATTCGTGCTGAAAGAATAAGTAAGCACATCTACAACTTACCCCGATAAATTTAGATTCGGTGTTTTGGCCTCTTTGTGGAGGACCTCTTTGTCTCTCTCCAGTGTGCCCCTTTCTCGTGTTTTAATGTGGGGGGTTGTGTCTGAGCAAGACACATCATTATCATCGGATTAAATCAGCGTCATCTTTCCATCCACATCTGGGGGGGATCATCCACAAAGTCCATGTGCCTTAGGGGCTTAACTGCGGTTGTCACACAAAGACCTGCTTTACATCAAAGACCATGCGAGCTAAACGAGAGCTACCCTTTCTAGTTCCTTCATCTTCAATTATGGAGGCCTGCCCTTCCCAGGGCGCTCCATATGTACTCTCGGAAACGGGATGAGGGTGGGCGGCGGCTGTCCCTCAGCACTTGGACAGGTGGACCGCTACAAACATTAACACAGCAATAATACGTGCACACGCATTATTATTATTATTATTATTATTATTATTATTATTATTATTATTATTATTATTATTATTATTATTGAAGGAAACGGTTTCCAGGGCCTAATCCGTGGATCGACTTCCTTCGAGGCGTGGACGTCTATCAGCAGAGAATGTACCTTCACCTATCAGCAGAGAATGTCCCTTAGTCTGTAACACAGTCAAATATATTCTCAAGTAATATTCAAGCATGCCATTCAGCGTGTTAGTACGAGCTCGGGAGCAGCTTGGGAGAACAAGAAAACAGAGACTGCTTTAGATTGTCTTCCCAAAGTGACTCAACTTTATTCACAAGTACAACAGTTTATATGGTAAAATTCATGAGACAGCAGATTTATCAGTTTAAACCAGTACAGACCAAGATAAGGCAGCGTCTTCCTGCCCTTGGGTGAAGAAGCATCCTTTGTGTAGTGTATCAGTTCAGCTACAATTGTGATTATCTCAGCGACATATTTTCAAGGCACAAAACAAAGAGTTCTTACATTAGTGAAATCTGAAACAAACCATTTGGCCTTCAACAGGCGTCTAAAAGATTAAGAAACTAATGTAGCTGAGGGAGTGATCTCTGTGGTATTTCAACCTTGTACCAGCCTGTGATTCTCACACATCAATTCTTGGGTCAAAGAGAAAAACACTGAAACAAAGGGGCCTTACTGAATGACAGAGTTTTCCTGCATAATGTCACTATAAAACAATATCCAGTAAATGCTACCATGGTACTAAAATACCTAACAATTATTATTATTATTATTATTATTATTATTATTATTATTATTATTATTATTATTATTATTATTATTATTATTATTATTATTATTATTATTATGTATTTGTCCTCTTTAGTATACTGATACAAGTGTTTCTCTACTACATGCCTCATAATGATCAACTACACTGATGTAAAATCCTGTCTCTCCTTAATGAAATAATGAAAGGATCATAAATCCTCGTCTAATAGAACATCGGGTATTAATAACAATACGACATTTACTTTTGAAGTAACCGAGAGATGGTAAACAGGTATACATAAGAATCTCCTATTTTAATTCATATGCGATTGTGTTTGTATCTGATGATTACAGCAATTGTGACTTATATAATTATCTTGGTTTTATTTATTAGTCATTTTAATGATTTCTATTTTACTTTCACAGCATCTCAGGGTGCAGGATCGCTGTCCTCTGCCATATGGAAAAGACACAATCGATTAAGTGTAGGCCCGTAGCGTTTGATCTGGGACCCCGTAATCTACTTACATGTGTCTACTGCTCTAGCTATAGCTAAAATAACTGCACGTCCAGGCTTGAACTTTAAAGCAAGACCTCAAGTTTGTTTGTTTTTTCTTTTTAAAATTGGAAGTGCATTGGGGAAATGTTTAAAGAATCGCCATAAAACATCCGCAAAGCATCTGTCACAGGTTTAAAAAGCTAAAAACCAATCAGGTAAGCTGTTCCTTTGACGGACATTTGCAGTCCTTGCAGTGCGAGAGCCTGTTTTAAGAGGGCGGGCCACAAAGTTGTGGCGTCGTTTATAGCCCAGAGTTTGACGGCAGCGAGCAAGTGTGCGTCTCTGGTTACTCGGGGCTGTTTGGTGAGGATTAATCTGGAACATGGAATACACACTCAACATTCAAATCCAGGAGGGTGATTGTCTTGAATCCTAAAGAAATCTGCTCATTTAGTAAACAGGTAATGATTATTGCTTTACTGTATGTCATCATAGCGCAGTTTTAATGTTGAAGATTTGCTCTAGTTACTGACGTTCCGAGTTCTCCTGTTGCCTGTTACTTCATGTCAGTCCCTGCTTGCTGCTCTGATGCTTTAATGCGGAGTAATTACAGTACTTTCCCAAAGCACCTCTCATTTACCTTGCGTTTTCTCAAATTTTTATGCTGTTGTATATTTTTTTAATTAGCCTTTTTCTTGCTTTGCACTTTTAGCCTGCTTTATGTAAGAATTTGTTAAGTTCAAAACTTCAATGAGAAGATCTGTTGTTATGGACGTAAAATGTCTGTAGGTGAATCCATCAAATTCTGTAACAGGGAGTTCAGAAAGTTCACTACCCAGCTAAAATATACATTTTCTCTCACCCTGTTTTTATTTTAGGAGAGATGGAGAAGGATTTGTCATCAACACCAACTAGTGTCAACGTCCAGGGGTCGAGCCCTGTCCTGGATATGCCCTCTTGTCCATCCCCCATGCAAATTCCTCTTACACCCATCTCCAGTAACCTCTCTGCTTCTCCCACTCAGCATGAAAAATCACCAACCTCTCTGGAACCCAGAAAATTACCCAGTTCTTCGCCACCATCTACACATACTACCGCTAAACAGATGGATCCCCCCCTTTCCTTAGACAAGTCAAAGCCCTTATCTCCTGCTGTGTCTCCTAGCTCTACATGTAAAACCGTTTCTACTAATCCCTCCCTTAGTGCTCCGATCAGAACACCCCTACCAGCTTCTCTCACCCTTGCTGACCCTCAAACTTCCACAATTTCACTCACTTCCGACCTCACATCTGCCTCCTCAACAGCTACTTCCACCACGGCTTCCACATCTTCATCCATGGCCTCCGCAAAACGCACTTTTGCTTCCATGGCCAAACGGGTAATCATACAGGAAAGACTTAGAAAAGCTGAGGAAGAGGATGCCTTTGATGAAGAGGATGGTAAGAATAGTTTCATTCAAATTGAGGGATTAAATGACAGATTTTGAAGGTTCAGTGCTGCTGAGAGGATGTCATAGATCAGTTGCTGTGTTAAGGTGATAAGCCTTCTGCATGCTTTGGAATGTCTTTTCATGTAAACCTGTCCCAAGGAAAACACAACTCTTGTCAAGAATCCAGAATGCAGATCCACTTTGGCTTCCTTTGTTTACTCATTTGAATACCGTGCTGTAAAACATTTTGGGATGCTTTTTTTCCCAGTGAATTAAACACAATAATCGAAATAATGCAAAAGGCTTTTACTTAAATATCTCAGCAACTTGTTATGGCTTGCATTTAAATCTGTAGGGCATTACACAGGGACATTATGACTTTGGTAGTCTAAAACTCCAATATGAGGTTCAAATCTATGAAACAATATTAGTTGCGTTGCCGTGGAATTTTGTGCACAAAGTCATGTCCCCTCATTGATAGAAATAATACACCTTTTTCATTGTACATCATGATATGTTTCATGTATCACAATAAATATTTTATCTGTCAAGTGCACTAATTTTATAACCTCACTTCCAAAAGTTGGGAAGGTGTAAATGCAGTTTTAAGAAGAATGCAATGATTTCCAAATCACATAAACTCCATATTTCGTGGAAAAATATACAAAGGCAATCTGTAAAATGCTGAAACTGAAGAAATTGTATTGTCATTGAAAAAATCTGAATTTTGCAACAGAAAAGTTAAACAGAAGTTGCTCATTGTTTAATAAGTCAATTTTACAGCCTAAATTTGGTTGGTTAGCAGCATCACTGGTTTAAAAATGTCTGCCAAGAGTAACAATAGGAAGGGTTCAGCACTCTCTGAAAGTTTAAATATGCAAAAAAGTATTACTATTTAAAGTTTATTCTATAAAAAAACAAAGCACAAAAAGAATTTGATTGTGTCATTGTACACTCAAAAATTAACACTCGCGTTCATTAATTCTCTCTGGCACAGATTCAACAAGGTGCTGGAAACATTCTACAAAAATTTTGGTCCATTTTAAAATGACAGCATCATGAAGGTGATGCGGATTTGTTGGCAGCATAACAATAAAGTGAATTTCCTGCCCCATCACATCCCATAACTGCTCTGCTGGATGTAGACCTGGTGACTGTGGGGCCCATTTGGATACACTGAACTTATTGTCATGTTCAAGACACCACCCGTTTGAGTTTCCTGACATGGTGTTTTATCCTGCTGGAAGCAGCATTTTTTTTTTTTTTAACCCTACAAGAAGATGGCTAACATTGTTAGCAACAACACTCAGGTAGCCTGTGGTGTTTAAACTATGCTCAGTTGATACTAAGGAGTCTACAGTGTGTCAAGAAAATATCCTCCCTAAACCTTGGTACAATAAAAAATGCATTGTACTTTCATGTTGCATATATCAAAATCTGACCCCACTATCCAAATGTCATAGCAGAAGTCAAGACTCCTCAGACCAGGCAATGTTTTTCCAATTTTTGTGTTGTCTGGTTTTGGTAAGTATGTGGGAATTATAGCCTCAGTTTCCTGTTCTTAGCTGACAGAAGTGGCACCTATTGTGGTCTTCTGCTGTGGTAATCCATCTGCTTCGGGGTTTAATGTGTTCTCAGAGATACTCTCCCTTGCATACCTTGTTTGTGAAAGTAAATATTGAGTCTCCTAACTGTCTCCTGTCTCCTAACTGTCAGCTTAAAGCAGTATGGCCATCTTTCTCAGACCTCTGGTAACAACAAGGCATTTTTGCCAAAAGAACTGCTGCTCACTGGATATTTACTCTTTTTCAGACCATTCATAGGAAACCCTAGAGATGACTGTGTGGGAAAGTCCCAGTAGATCAGACTGTATAATCAGATTTTTATGTATAATAATAAAACTGTTCATAATGTACATTTTCCTTAAGTACTTTAGAAAACCGACACTCTTGTCTCATTGACATTTTGTGGTATTTCAATATATTCCATAGCTGTTGGAATTGAAAACAAGATCCTGGCTTCACCAGTTGGAGATCTGCTATGCGTGATAAGCTGTGACATTTGAAATGCAGTAAGGGCTAAAGTTGAAGAGTGTCAAGCCCTTTTCTTAATGGACAGCGGGGGGACAGTTATGAAACTTTTACAGCTGACAAGTGCTGTGAGGTAAAAACTGGGCACGGTGTTGCTGGAAGCTTTGAGGTTTTGTCAAAAAGTTATTGGCAGTTAATTAAAATTGATATACATGATTTTTTTTTTATTAAGACATATTGTGTCCTCTCCTGCAGATGAAGAACCAGAGGAAGACGTGTCTGTGGAGCAGCTTGAGGAGAAGGCCATAGGCGGTGATGCCAGAGCTCAGGCCCGTGTAAGTGAAAGCACATGCACAGACATGCACAGACAGGCTCTTGGCATTGTTTTCAGTCCTGCAAGCTGACTCAGTCTGGTTTTCAGCATGTGCCTATTTTGGGCCACTTGGAAGATGATCCCACAATTTCAGTGTGACACACTAATATACTGTCATACTTACAAATCATTAAGAAGTGTAAAAGTTAAAGCATACTGTAGCATGTACTGCTGCTGTATAAATAACAATGCAAAATTCACACTCTGTTTACTCCATGTTGTCTGCCAGCGCAAACAAATTCAAGGGTGGTAGAAGTGACATTCCCAAGCGTCTTGTCAACATTTGGTTCAACATTCTCTTGCCAGATGTCATGTATTTGCACATACCCACTGTCTAAATAAGGAGAGGGTGTGCATATCTAAGAGAACACATGCAAACCTGAGACCATATCAGTACAGCAGCTGGATGCTGAGAAGCATTGGTAGGCTTTCCATTTGTGCATTATGGTATCCCAATAGGCAAGATACACATTATAATATTTACAGTACTGTCCAATACTCCAATTCAAAGCTTTATTTTATTTTAAAAACATTTTGTCACTCTAGCAATTAAAATACGTTTTATGATGGTATTTTCTTTGTTTGTCTGATAGACACAGGAATACACAACTGCAGAACCATTAAAAACGAAGACACATCTGATTCCACACAAATAGGGACATTTAATAATAACTGAGTGAGAGGGAAGTTTATGAAATGACAGTTAATATTAGAAAGCAGTCACTTGATATGCCACAGGGGCCACTGCTGCCCCTGTTAGTTAGACATGACGAATGCCCCGACGGCTACAGAAACAGAAAATAATACATTCTGAAGTCATGTGTTCTTGGTGCATTATATGAACTTTACTATGAACTGTTTTGAATGGAGCTCACAAACAAGTGTAAATCCAATAATCCTTGAGGATTGTTCAAAATAACAAGAGAGCTACTGGAAATACAAGTTCCTGTTTAATTACATTTTTGTGCCACTGCAGATTAATTTTGATGACAGTGAATGTCGTAGCTGGAGGTGTTGCTTTTTTTTCATCTGTCTCTCCCATTTTTTTCATAATATTAATATTTTAGGAATACCCTCAGGGAAGTTCTTAAGCTTTAGCACAAACGTTCACTTGATCTCAAAAATGAAATTATTATTATTTGGTTACTAAAATTCAGAGGTCAGTGTGACCTCACGTAACACATTTTTGGCCATAACATGCATACACCAATTATGACCAAAACACTTCACATACATTTTTAATGGGATAAAATTAATATGCGATTCTGTTTCTGTCCAAAATACAAAAGAAGCTCAGCTATGATTTCACTATGGCATAATGTTTTATGATAACACTTTTTGGGGCATTGTTCACTGCTGTATCTTGGGAGCTAGGAAAAAGATTGTAGTAGACATACAGTTTTGGACATACACGATTTTTTGTAGTTTTGCCTTTAACACCACAGTATAACAAGCTTGCTTAAATACATATCCATGCATGCAGTACATTAAGTAAGCTGAAATAATCTGGCCCTTTTACCTCTCCTCTGTCTTTCAGCTTGGTCAGCACTACTTGGGTCTTGCTAAAGAGAAGGATAGTGAAACAAATAATCTGCTGGCTGTTAACTGGCTTGTTAAAGCAGCGAAACAGGGAAGAAGGGGTACAACAAAAGCCCTGCAGCGCTGCTGGATCCAGAAAAAAGGTTCATTTAACACAAGTATCACATGTGTTAAAGTCTTTATGTTTCTGTTCTATAACTTAAGCTCACTTCCACTAGGAATCACTCCAGAGAATGAGGCTGATGTCCGCAGGTTGTCGACAGAGAGTAAGTTTGAGCTGGCAGTACGCAAAGCAGCCATGCTGATGTACTGGAAGCTAAACCCAGACAGGAAGAAGAAGGTGACTGTATCTGAGATGCTGGAAAATGTCAACCAGGTGAATGCAGTTCCAGGTAGGAGAGACAAACTCAGCCACAGATATTTTGATAAATTCATCATTAAAAAGTATTAACTATTTTTGAATGGTGAAAATAATGCTGCATGATGTACTAGTGGCTATACCTAGAAGGATTTAGTATGCTGTTATGCAATAGCTGTCACTACTGCTGGAAATATGAGATGCCCCTGTGTGATTTTAATATTTGCAGCTGTTACAATGAATAGTTTCATGTTACCAGCTTTCATCCAGCTCAATGGTGGTGTGGTCATTTCTCACCAACAGGTGGCACTGCAAGCAGCAAGGTTCCTGTCCCAACTTCGAATCAAGCCCAGAAAGTGTTGGGGAGCATGGTCAGCAAAGAATGTAGGTATCCAGAGAGGGTGGAGGAGCGGACCAGAAACTATATTGCATCTCCACCTGTAATTATATCTCTCTTTATCTCTTAGCCAGTCAGATGGTGGACCTGGATGAGTTTGTTGAGATGACTAAGAACTATGCACAGGGTATTGCCCCGGCTACTCCCAAGAATGGCAGCCAAGTCTCAGCCACAACTGAAAGCCCTGCACTTCATGACAGTCGTACAGGGGTAAAAAAAAAAAAAAAAAAGAAAAGAAAAGAAAAGAAAAGAAAAAAAAGGTTTACACTTTACATAAGCAGAAAAAAACTGTTACTTGAACATAGTTTATTTGATACAGCATGGCTGTGAATGTGTTTGTGTTTGCAACTGTGTTTTTAAAGCACAAGGCTGAGTCAGTCTCATCAGGATGCAAGAAGTCAAACAAGAGTGCCTGGAGTTTTGGCCGAAGTGGGATGATGCTGCACACTAGTGAGACCGGAGCCTTTAGAAGGGCCATGGACATGAAGTCACAATTAATAGTACCTGTTACCTCATTATTATTTCACATTTTAATAGTCTTTTAAATGTGTTGATATTCTCTGTTCATCTTCATATCCGTCTCTCTTCTCCTCAGATGCTGCAGTACCCACTGCATGCAGTTGTTGAGATAAAGGAGCATCTTGTTGATTGGGCATCACGGGCCGGTGTCCAGTGGCTGAGCACAATCATTCCAACGCAACACGTCAATGCTCTCATTTTCTTCTTCATCATCAGCAACTTGACGGTGGATCTGTTTGCTTTTGTTATCCCTCTGCTTGTCTTCTACCTCTCCTTCATCGCCATGATCATTTGCACGCTGCGTATTTTCCAGAGGACAAAGGTGAGCATTTCCTTTCAGTTTCATTTAGTAATTTTCACACAGTTAGCAGGACTGTCAGAACCCTGAAAGTTTACATGAAAGTTTATGAAACAAAGTAATTTCTACTGTAAATGTGCATTTATTTTTGCATTTCTCCTTAATCAATGAAATTATGTAGTGCTCAACCAATTTATTACACCACAACCAATGTAAGGTTTATGCTAAATCTGCCCTACATTAACAGTACTGGTAATTATCAAATTACCAGTAAAAAAAAATACCACAATCAGTATTTTTAATGCAAAAATATAATTATTGTTTCAAATTTACTGTGTTGCTAAAAGTTGCTTTTTATGCTAAATGCTTTTTATTCTGCAAACTTAGTATTTCTGACCCCAAAGATACAAAAAAGGGACACAATCTCAGATTTAAAATTTGCAGCACATTAAAAAAATTCAACCAACCTCAATCCACTTTGAATGCCTATAAATCAGAAAATATTTATAGCATGAATGTAAACTTTGCGGACGACATTTTTGTACAAAAAAGTCAGCTAATGCTAAATGGGATAGGTGAGAATATGTTTTCTGTTGTTGTTGTTTTCTTTTCTTTAATTTGTTTGATATTGAATTTCAGTCTAAATACCCTGCATTTAAATTTCTTTGGAGTGCTTTGCTTCCTTTCACTTGTAAACTTTCCCCCTTTTTCTAGACCTGGGAGAACTTTAGTGCCCTGACATCTCTGCTGACACGGTTTGAACCTGGCCTTGATGTGGAGCAAGCAGAGACAAACTTTGGCTGGAACAACCTTGAACCGTACCTCTATTTTATCTTCTCCGTCTTCTTTGTAATTTTCTCCTTCCCTGTAGCAGACAAGAATTGGATCCCCTGCTCTGAGCTCTCGACTGTGGCCATCTTCTTTACTGCTGTCAGCTACCACAGCCTCAGCCCAAATGCCACAGCATATGCACGCCGGGCAATGGTTATAGAGGTCAATTGACTGAGTGATTGAATGATCAGAATTACTGTCTTGCCTGTTGCTAAGTATAATTTACACTAATAATATTGCTGCTTAATTAATCATTTCATTCTTAATGAAATGATTTGGAATTTCTAGGAAACCACTTGTTTGCCTTCTGTCATAAAAACGTGTAGCAGCAACATGACATTGATAACAGAGAAAAAATATTTTTGTAAATACTGGGAAATCTCAGATTTGGGAGTTGAAGTTTTATTTTGCCTTGTAAAACCAGAGTTTGACATAATTTTCTAGTAATGCCTTTTTTAGGCATAAGTTGCATAATTAGCCTGATAGTGACCACATGCTTTCATTCACTCGTTGTTGTGTACGCTGTGTGGCAGGCAGAGGTAGGACCCAAAAGCAGGACTCAGACACAAAGGGATCAACTGAAAGACGCAGCTGAGACTATTTAACCACAAGGGTACTAACAACCAAAAACTCAGAAATTAGCAACTAGGAACTATAAACTGGTAACAAACAACTAGGAGATTAAAACTAGGAATTAACAAGTAAAACATGGCACACATGGCAAACAGGGACAACACGACAATGTGCAGTGGAAGAGAGAGGACTTAAATACACACATGATAACGAGAGGAAGGGACACAATGAGAACTAATACAGACAAACAGGACAAGAGAAGCAAAACTTAACAAACTGTACACACTACGAGAGACTGTCAAAATAAAACAGGAAGTACAATAACCACACAGACAAAGACTAAGAAACAAGTGTTTGACACTGGGACCAGGGGAGAAACAGACATGGGAACAAAACTGACTGAGGAGACAGAAAAGAAATACTAAACACGGAGATAAGAGTAAAACAAACATGAAGACAAGTCTGATAAAACAGTCTGTGGAACATAGGAGAGGCATGGAAACAGAACCTGAAGACTAGATGGCAAAACTAAGGCCAGAAACTACAAGTATTACACAAAACAGAAAAACAACTAAAAGAACCAGAACTACGGATATAAACTAAACCATAGAATGGGTTAAAGGGTTTTTATGTGTACTTAACCTCAGTTTTATGAATGGAAAACATGCAATGCTGTTGTGCAAGGTTTTAACAAATGTCGACAAAAATCTCTTTCCTATTTATAATCTTAATGTTTTTATGACAGTGAAATAAAACAGCCTTCTCCAAGTTAATCAAAACCTCTGTTGTGTCCTTGCATTTGGTTTAATCCAGATGGCATCATCTCTCTGTTGCCTGACGCAGTTCTTGCCACAGAACATGACGGCGCTTCATTTACTGGGACGCACCTTCGCCACTCTGCCACTGGGGGAGTCTGTGGTGCTGAAGCTCAGTCTCCCCTGCTTGCTTTATGTTTACCTGTTCTATCTGTTCTTCAGGTAAGAAAGATTTGGACAAACTGAAATATTGATTACTTATATTAGTAAAATTCTCAAACTGGTCTTACTCCTGTCTGCCGTGTTGTTTTATTCTATGTTAAAATGACAGATTTACTCTTCAGACACTTAAAGTAATCTCAGAACTTTTTACCCCCTCCTTTTTGTTTCTCCTTCCTTAGCATGGCGAGGTTGCGTGGTTTCCGGGGAACTTACTGCTTCCTGGTTCCGTATCTTGTGTGCTTCATGTGGTGCGAGTTCTCAGTGGTCCTCCTCCAGAATTCCACTGTTGTGGGTCTAATCCGCACTTGTGTGGCTTACTTTCTCTTCCTGTTTGCCTTGCCTGTTCTGGCATTTGGTCTCGCCACCATGCTCTTCATCCAAGTGTTTAAGTGGTTCCTCGAGCTAGAACTGACAAAGATGATTGTGACTCTGGTAATATGTGCGATCCCTGTCACCTTGCGGCTGTGGACGCGGTTCAGCACGTCCATTCTGGATGTCTTTCGCTCACTGACTCATCGGGGTCCAGTCAAACTCATTTTACTCTGCATCTCCATGGTCCTTCTATTCTTCTCTGTCTATGTGTACCATGCAGAAGGTGAGAAGGTGTACAACTCCACCCTTACTTGGAGTCAGTATGGCCAGGTTTGTGGGCCTCCTGCTTGGGAAACCAAAGGCATAGCCCAGACACAAATCTTCTGTAGCCACCTGAATGGACACAGAGTCACCTGGACTGGGTGCTTCAAGCAAGTCCGTGTGGCTGAAACAGAGAATGGGGCACAGTCTGTGATCAACATGTTGCCGGTGTTTGTGGGAGATTGGCTGCGCTGCTTGTACGGTGAGACCTATCCCAAATGTGAGCCAAAGAATGCCGCAGTTGCAAATCTGACAGCTGCAGATTTGACAGCCAGTTCTGCATCAGGGCCTGTTTCACTGCCAATCCTCCTTCTATCGCAAGATGAGGAAGAACTGTGTCAGCTCAAGGCTCTGGCTAAACATACCTGCCATGTCAAGCGTTTCGACAGCTACCGCTTTGAAGTGACAGTGGGAATGATCCAGGATGAACGTGGAGAGAGAGAGGACCCAGCCAGAGATATAGTCCTAATGGCGAGTCATGAGTTCAGACAGGTGCTTCTAAATCTGAGCCCTGGTAATAAGGTGGAGTTTAGCACCAAACTGGAGGGACGTCTAGGAGCCAGAGCTCCAGCCTTTGAGTTGAAAGCTATCCACTGTCTTGACTGTCCTTCTTCAGTGCTCACTGGAGGCAGGCAGGTGAAAATAGAGAGAAACTGGAGACGTACCACAATGAAAGCCCTGAAGTTTGCATTTGATTTTTTCTTTTCCCCATTTTTGTCAGCAAAAATTTAAAACTAGTAATTAAAAGTAGAAATAAAATAACCTATTTGAGTCTCTCCAGAACATCATCTTGTTTCTTATGATGTTAGTCTAGAAGCACTGATGCAATTAAAATAGTATTTTTTTAATTGGATGGATCTATAAAGTTTGTGTTCCTGTGCATTAGTTTATGCAGATCCTACTTTTACTTCATCTACAGCAGTTCAAGAATCGTCAGACACCAACTTTGGCAAGACTCATGATCTGTTTTATTTTCAAATCCATTTTATGTCTAGCTAGAGTTAAACTTATACACACACAACCTAATATATAATAATATGTTATAATATAGTTATAAAGAACTGGAAGATTGCTGTAATTTGATGGTATCCAGCTGTATGCAAGAAGGTTAATGCTGGGTGCTGTTCTCCTTTCACCTTTCACCTAGAAAACTGCACATTTGTTGAAAACAAAATAGCGACTGAGTAGATTTTATATCTGCCTTTGTATTTAAAAATTTATCTAGAAATATAGTGTATGGTTAAGATATTTGCATTTGTATTCTGTTTATATTTGTGCATTTTCAAATGCATATTTAAATATTTTTATGGAAATATATGACACAAATTTAGTGATAATATATATGCATTTCTGGCTTCCTCTGTTAGGCAATATTTTATGATGTTGTCTTTAAACTTCCTGGTCTTAACTTTAATTTTAGCATCAGATTTTCCTGTCTCTCAAGCTATGATGCACATGCAGTCATTTTGAAAAGCCAGCATAAAACTTTCATCAAGGGGGGGTTGCAGTAAACTTGCAGATTTTTGTATTACACATATCAAAATGCATCAAATGTGGTGCTGTGGATTATACACAGATATCTACACTTTGGTCTGATCTGTTTCTCATCAAGACATCGTTCCAGAAGTCTTGTGGTTTGCCCAGATGCAGATCTGCAAACTTAAACTGTGCTGACATCTTGTTTTTAGAGGAAGAGCCTTTCTCCTGGAACCCCTTCTACCCAAGTTGTACTTTTTATAAATTTACTATCATGAACTTTAACATATTCAGGCCTATAGAGGCTAAGATATAGTGCTTGTTGTTCTTGTAGGTGATCTGAGAGTTACACAGTGTGACTTTGGAGTGAATTTGCTGGGGCATCCCCTCATTGGAAGATTGTGGCATTTTGTTAACACACATGAGAATGCTCCAGCCCAGAAAACTGCCAAAACCTCTGCTTTTATAGAAGTGCTCACTTGCTGATGATCAATAACCAGACGCAAATAAGGTTGAACTTTGTGCAGTTCTGTGAAAACTTTCGTTATCACATTAACACACACTAGACCTCCTTTTATGGTATTTCTCAAATGTATGCAAATGACAAATTTAAGACACACCATGTTCATTCCATAACAATTAAGAATTACCAGGAATGTTTAAAATGTGTTGTTTCACTGAGTTGAACACAATATTGGTTCAAGTTAAGAGACCATTTTGTTTACAGAATCCGAACCTTTAAAGAAAAACAGTTTTTATCTCAAAATTTGCCAGTTTGGAATTTGACTGAAGAAAGAGGTACTAAAGAAAATATTGTACACATAATTAAAATAAGCCCTGTGAAAGATTGGCGATGTGCCCAGAGTGTATCGCCACCTCTCAACCCTAAGCTCCATAAGCTCCAGCAGCCCTGAATTGGATACGTGGAAGAAGATGGATGGACGGATAGTTAAAATAACAGTAATGAATGATTAATTTATTTTTGAAATGGGGGTTTTCCTAGCTATCTGGTTTACACAGTACAGTAATGCAGTGGTGGTGTATGAAAAGCTTTACACATAAACACTATCAATCTGTAACCTCAATGCTCGTGTGGATTACAATTGCTGACGTTGAGCCTCGACACTGTAAATGTGAGTGCCTTTTTTTTTTCCACTGGTGGAGTTAAATGGGGTGTCTATTAAAATGCTTGAATTGGGGGGGAAAAATCTCTTGTGAAAGGTTTTATTCAGATTAATATATTTTTTTATATATATTTCTTTTTTGGTGATGAGACAAAAAGCAGAATCTATTAAATGAGGACAGACATTAAAATGAAATCCAACACATTTTTGTTAGATTTTATGTTATTTTATTAATGCACATTCCTTTCATTCACCTCATATGAGTTATGTTTTCGTACTGTTAGATTTTTAAAGCATGATAGATATACACGCTAGTAGCATTGAGTAATGGCGACATGCTGCTGCTGCTGTGCTCCCGAACACAAATCGTCTCACTGGTTGTATGTGTTGGTGGTTATGATGCGATTACAACTGACTTGTTCTAAACTACATTTCGCCACTGCAGGGATGAACCTCGGAGCTTACATAATGCTTCACAAGGCCCTTCACTATGTAAAACCGTTTTCTTGTGGGTTGTCGTCATCATGGATTTTGCTGTGTCGTACATGTTAAATCAATAAGTGAAAAACTGTACCTGCACATGATAACACTGGCTGGTAGTGAAGACAAAAAATATATATGCCCATAAGAAAACCATCTTAGCTACAGGCAGATAACACAGATGTGTGTGAACAGCAACTTGGAAAACCAAACGGGCATGAGGGAGAGAGGAGGAAGCAGGTGTGACAGCAGTTATTTCTTTACACTGTTGATTCTTCAGATTTTGAAAATGTGCAAAGGGACTTGATATTCTCTACCTTTGCACTGGTTATGTTACCCCACCCACTACAGTACACATTTAAACCACTTACAATAATCCCATCAGGGCCAAGGTCACTTGAAAATAAAGTACTTCACTGTAAACAAACAAGTCTCACGCGATCCAACACGGACATCACCTTACTGTACTGCTGTAAATCCCAGGCTTTCAGAGTCGCACCGCAGAGTAGCATGTGGCGCTGTGAGGTATACGGTGTAATGACATTAAGATCTTGTGATAGTATGAATTCACATGACATTACTGCTGTGATGAGCTATTGCACTGATGATAACCTCTAACCTCCAAGCACACTGGACACAAAGTCAACTTTGATTTAAATTTGGGAGTCTCAACGATGTGCTTAGAATTCAAGTTTGTCCAAACTGCAAGATTCCCCCATCAATACACACACTGCCTCCTTCAACTGCTATGTTTTCTCATATAAGCATGTGGATTTGTTTCTTTCCTCTTTTTCTTTTTTTTTCTTTTTTACATGAGATTACCATGATACAGCAATCAAAACACAATAAGGGCTTAATATACACAACCAAACAGTTAGTGTTTTTTGTGCACAATTTTACCCCGTCCTCTCTACAGCCAGCGACAACTACCTATATACTGCTACGAGAAAATATCTGATAAAGTGTGATTCCACAAACCTTATTATAAATGAGATCTCACACCGATTTAGAGTGTCCTTGACAAAATGCTTTTTTTTCTTAGCTCTCTGGAACTGAAAATTGGTACCGCCTTTAAAAAAAAACACAGACTATTTACAGCAAACAGTAAAAAGAGTGTGTACATTTTTTTGTTACCTGTAGAAGAAGAGCTCATGTATTAAAGCAGGAATGGTGCTGCACTGTGTTTTGTTAGTGTTATTATTGCAACGTGAACGGGGAAAAGATTACGGGACAGTTATTCGTGCGTTCCCCCAGAGCACTGCTCTGAAGGAGAGACTGAATTGCTGTTGTCACACGACAAAGAAGAAAAAACTTTTAGGAGACTGTTGTGAACTATACAATAACACCATTCCTGATATGACACAAATTTAGTGATAATATATATGCATTTCTGGCTTCCTCTGTTAGGCAATATTTTATGATGTTGTCTTTAAACTTCCTGGTCTTAACTTTAATTTTAGCATCAGATTTTCCTGTCTCTCAAGCTATGATGCACATGCAGTCATTTTGAAAAGCCAGCATAAAACTTTCATCAAGGGGGGGTTGCAGTAAACTTGCAGATTTTTGTATTACACATATTAAAATGCATCAAATGTGGTGCTGTGGATTATACACAGATATCTACACTTTGGTCTGATCTGTTTCTCATCAAGACATCGTTCCAGAAGTCTTGTGGTTTGCCCAGATGCAGATCTGCAAACTTAAACTGTGCTGACATCTTGTTTTTAGAGGAAGAGCCTTTCTCCTGGAACCCCTTCTACCCAAGTTGTACTTTTTATAAATTTACTATCATGAATTTTAACATATTCAGGCCTATAGAGGCTAAGATATAGTGCTTGTTGTTCTTGTAGGTGATCTGAGAGTTACACAGTGTGACTTTGGAGTGAATTTGCTGGGGCATCCCCTCATTGGAAGATTGTGGCATTTTGTTAACACACATGAGAATGCTCCAGCCCAGAAAACTGCCAAAACCTCTGCTTTTATAGAAGTGCTCACTTGCTGATGATCAATAACCAGACGCAAATAAGGTTGAACTTTGTGCAGTTCTGTGAAAACTTTCGTTATCACATTAACACACACTAGACCTCCTTTTATGGTATTTCTCAAATGTATGCAAATGACAAATTTAAGACACACCATGTTCATTCCATAACAATTAAGAATTACCAGGAATGTTTAAAATGTGTTGTTTCACTGAGTTGAACACAATATTGGTTCAAGTTAAGAGACCATTTTGTTTACAGAATCCGAACCTTTAAAGAAAAACAGTTTTTATCTCAAAATTTGCCAGTTTGGAATTTGACTGAAGAAAGAGGTACTAAAGAAAATATTGTACACATAATTAAAATAAGCCCTGTGAAAGATTGGCGATGTGCCCAGAGTGTATCGCCACCTCTCAACCCTAAGCTCCATAAGCTCCAGCAGCCCTGAATTGGATACGTGGAAGAAGATGGATGGACGGATAGTTAAAATAACAGTAATGAATGATTAATTTATTTTTGAAATGGGGGTTTTCCTAGCTATCTGGTTTACACAGTACAGTAATGCAGTGGTGGTGTATGAAAAGCTTTACACATAAACACTATCAATCTGTAACCTCAATGCTCGTGTGGATTACAATTGCTGACGTTGAGCCTCGACACTGTAAATGTGAGTGCCTTTTTTTTTCCCACTGGTGGAGTTAAATGGGGTGTCTATTAAAATGCTTGAATTGGGGGGGAAAAATCTCTTGTGAAAGGTTTTATTCAGATTAATATATTTTTTTATATATATTTCTTTTTTGGTGATGAGACAAAAAGCAGAATCTATTAAATGAGGACAGACATTAAAATGAAATCCAACACATTTTTGTTAGATTTTATGTTATTTTATTAATGCACATTCCTTTCATTCACCTCATATGAGTTATGTTTTCGTACTGTTAGATTTTTAAAGCATGATAGATATACACGCTAGTAGCATTGAGTAATGGCGACATGCTGCTGCTGCTGTGCTCCCGAACACAAATTGTCTCACTGGTTGTATGTGTTGGTGGTTATGATGCGATTACAACTGACTTGTTCTAAACTACATTTCGCCACTGCAGGGATGAACCTCGGAGCTTACATAATGCTTCACAAGGCCCTTCACTATGTAAAACCGTTTTCTTGTGGGTTGTCGTCATCATGGATTTTGCTGTGTCGTACATGTTAAATCAATAAGTGAAAAACTGTACCTGCACATGATAACACTGGCTGGTAGTGAAGACAAAAAATATATATGCCCATAAGAAAACCATCTTAGCTACAGGCAGATAACACAGATGTGTGTGAACAGCAACTTGGAAAACCAAACGGGCATGAGGGAGAGAGGAGGAAGCAGGTGTGACAGCAGTTATTTCTTTACACTGTTGATTCTTCAGATTTTGAAAATGTGCAAAGGGACTTGATATTCTCTACCTTTGCACTGGTTATGTTACCCCACCCACTACAGTACACATTTAAACCACTTACAATAATCCCATCAGGGCCAAGGTCACTTGAAAATAAAGTACTTCACTGTAAACAAACAAGTCTCACGCGATCCAACACGGACATCACCTTACTGTACTGCTGTACATCCCAGGCTTTCAGAGTCGCACCGCAGAGTAGCATGTGGCGCTGTGAGGTATACGGTGTAATGACATTAAGATCTTGTGATAGTATGAATTCACATGACATTACTGCTGTGATGAGCTATTGCACTGATGATAACCTCTAACCTCCAAGCACACTGGACACAAAGTCAACTTTGATTTAAATTTGGGAGTCTCAACGATAAACGATGTGCTTAGAATTCAAGTTTGTCCAAACTGCAAGATTCCCCCATCAATACACACACTGCCTCCTTCAACTGCTATGTTTTCTCATATAAGCATGTGGATTTGTTTCTTTCCTCTTTTTCTTTTTTTTTCTTTTTTACATGAGATTACCATGATACAGCAATCAAAACACAATAAGGGCTTAATATACACAACCAAACAGTTAGTGTTTTTTGTGCACAATTTTACCCCGTCCTCTCTACAGCCAGCGACAACTACCTATATACTGCTACGAGAAAATATCTGATAAAGTGTGATTCCACAAACCTTATTATAAATGAGATCTCACACCGATTTAGAGTGTCCTTGACAAAATGCTTTTTTTTCTTAGCTCTCTGGAACTGAAAATTGGTACCGCCTTTAAAAAAAAACACAGACTATTTACAGCAAACAGTAAAAAGAGTGTGTACATTTTTTTGTTACCTGTAGAAGAAGAGCTCATGTATTAAAGCAGGAATGGTGCTGCACTGTGTTTTGTTAGTGTTATTATTGCAACGTGAACGGGGAAAAGATTACGGGACAGTTATTCGTGCGTTCCCCCAGAGCACTGCTCTGAAGGAGAGACTGAATTGCTGTTGTCACACGACAAAGAAGAAAAAACTTTTAGGAGACTGTTGTGAACTATACAATAACACCATTCCTGATACCTCACCCTAGTGAAAACAATTAGATTTGGATTAAATGCCTGGTAAAGTTTTCCAGCCATTCTATCGGTATATTCTGTAGCATTTAGAAATTACCTCTCAAATGCTAGCTAGCACATATCTTCCATTTTTATGTGAAAGGTAACCAGAACATTAATGGGAAGTGCAACACGGTGTGAGGAACAGCACTGAGTCACTGCAGATCGAGAGGTGTCCCTGCACCTCATTGACTGCCCCAACAGTGGGGCAGTTAGACAAACATCTTCAAAAAGTGGAAGTAGAGTGCAGCCAAAAATAAATCAATCAATCAAATGTCCCGATGGGTACTAGATCAGTTCAGTTCGGTGATTAGATTAAACACCTTTAAATAAAATGAACTGAATAAAGAGTCTTGTTATTTTATGATTATTCCAATTATGTACAGACTCTGCATCAAAGCATGTCATCAAACATGCCACTCTCCATGCCCTCGATAGAACATCCAAATATATTCCAGTCACTCTTTGCATTTCTGTGACACTTTGATAAAAAGTACTGTGTCTGCTTCTGTTCATATTTCCATTCTTGTCACTGTGCCTGCGTTTCTGGGTTGACACGATCCTGGAAGATGTACAGATTGTTGGTGGCTGCTATGGCAATTATATTTTCAGATGGGTGCCAAGCCATGTGCAGGATTTTCTTGGTGAAGTCCAAGCTATCGACGCCCACATCGCCCCTGCGACGTTTACCGCCAGTGTACACACGGCGGGTTCGCAGTACGGCCCGGGGCTTGCTGCTCTCTCGCCAGGCCTCCAGGGTTACGCCTCGGCCTGTCTCCCTGTCGAACATCCGGAAGAAGCTGTTGTACGCCCCTGTCATAATCACGCTGGATCATGGAGGAAAGGAGAGGCGAAAGGAAGTAAAGAGCGGGAAGAGACAAGCGGTGTTCATGGTAGAATGAGGGGGAGGAAAAGAGGAAAAAGCAAACTGAATACATGAGGATTGATTTGATGTCTGTAAAGCTTGTCTCTGGGATTGATTTAAACGTCGGATAAAGCAGGAGGCCGGGCATTTAGGAAATCACTGTAAGCAGTAACACACTGACACAGCAGTCTGTTTTTGCTTCCAAATCTACTTAAGCTGTACTTTGTCTGTCCCCCCACCGCCTCTTACCTGTCTGAGCTGTTCCAAACACACTCAAACTTGTCAAAGATGCAGTCGTTTTCGTAGAGGGAACACAGCTTACTCCTCAGGTATTCATGGACCTGGGGATGATGCAAACAGTCAGCTTAAGTTTTGGGGAAGGTAGCATTATCCTGCTCAGGACGCTCACATTTTGGCATTTTAATCTTCTTTCTTTACTTTGCTCTCATGTATAATACACCGGCAGTAAAAATGAGAAAAGGCTTCCAGATTTTCTTTGGGATCAAGTTGATGCTGCTGAATTATGCTGATCAACTGAATGAATTGTGTATGAATGTAAAAATATATGTATTTTGAATTTGAAAAGCATAACAAACACCCAAAATTTTCAAATTTGATTCAGACAGATTTTATGTCAGACAAATAATGAATACAATTTCCAAATAGGTGCAGGTAAAATCCTCTACCTGAAAGGTCTCCACTGGGCCTTTATCCATATTGATATCCCACACCTTAGCGGTGAGGTAGTCTCTGGTCAGCAGGTAACGTCCGCTATGGCTGAACTTAACATCCGACACAGAGGAAATAATCTCTGAGAAGAAGGAGCGGTTCCCTGGATCCTCAGGCTCCTCAAAAACTAATCAGACAGAAATATAATTGCATTGCTTTCGTGAGAGCAGGATTCCTCATGCACAGCTTGCAGTAAACTCTTTAAAATGTTTCCTCACGTTTGGTATGTTTGTCGCAGAGAGCCGAGGCTCTCATGTCACAGAGGCGCAGCGTTCCCTTGCTGCTGCTGTACACGAACAAGTGGCAGTGGTGAGGGTGGAACTCTGCCGCTGTTATCACCTCCGTCAGATCCTCCATGTTTGCTGGTTTGATGTCTACAATATCTGAGAAGCAGAGCCATCAAGGAACAAACAGCGCAGACATTAAGCACCACATAAATCTGGCGAGCTGGGTTTCTACCACAGCCACACCGAATTCCATGACTATGTTTACATTTTGTCAATTGAGGCAGCAGACATGCAAACAAATCACTTATATTCATTCATGCAGTCTTTTTATTTTCAGATGATCTACACGTTCACAACCTAAATTCATAAAGACATCCCGGAAAAAAAAAAAACTGCACCCCATCCTATCCCCAATATGCATGCACAGGCTGTTCCTCTCTGTTCTATTTGTGGTAGTCCTGTGTGGCTCAGAAGAAAGTGTACTGCCGTGTGAATTATTTAAACTCGTCTTCCATAGATGCCTCTATGATTTTCTAGGTCAGCTTCCATTTGAATGGGGAAATCACAACATGCAGCCAGTCCCACATGCTACCACCTGCACTGACTACTCAGCATTATAATGGAAACACAAATCCAATCAGAGTCACGTTGTTTACATTAAGTATAAATCAGAAGATGAATTTGGATGATTGGTTATGATTACTGTACATAACCTGGAATTGGCTCCGTGATATTTTAGGCATAAATTTAGATAACAGTGGATGAAATACAAACACAGATTAGAAGCATATGGGATGCATTCCCAACACTGCTCAATTTCTTTTTCTTTAGTAAGGAAACTACATACATAATGATCAGTATTGATAACTAAAATCATGCACACTAACATACTAGCATGAATTGTTTTACAGTGTACCTTAACACAATTAAAATGAGATTTTATCCTTTATGGACACTTCACCATAAAATCAAACACAAAAAAAGCTTACTGACGTATATTGCACTTTTTCTTTTTTTTCCCCTTTTGGTGTAGACAGGAATCTTTACCTGTTTAGGTATATTGTTCTCATTGCTGTTTTACAATTACCATAAGGATACAGTTATACTTTAACAATGAACAGTGATCTAATTCATACCGCTGAATTCTCTGTAAAATTGAAGGAGTTTCCACCACACAAAAGTCTGAGAGGAGCTATAGAATTATTTAAAGCAAATGGTCATGGTTGGTTAAACTGAAAATAGTGTGTTATAATACAAAAAAAAGACAGTAAGGATACTGAAACTGCGGTCTGTGATGCCCAGGTGCCACATGTTGATGCGGAGGTCGTCAGCAGACAGGTAGGTTTCCCCATCGCTGTTGACTGAGATGGAGTTGACATGGTAGGTATGTCCATTAGCGAATACTCTTCTGGGACGGACCTCCACCATTAGATCTGTAGGTTTCAGCACTGGCACCTTAAATAGTGAGAGATAAAAGATTTAAGGCGGAAGGGAGGAGGTGATAAGAACAGGAGGAGTAAATCATAGGGCAAAAAGAAAGACAACAATGAGAAAGGACATAATTGGAGGACAGTAGAGCCATGGATCATTTAAGGACAGGAGCAAAAAGACAGACACTTGATTTGATGATTAAATGTTAGCCTGATAAATACTTGTATCAGGCATACCCAACAAAATGAAAGTGTGCAGTTGTATGTGTGTGTCCGAGTACCTGTAGAGAGGTGATGGTAGAGATGTCCTTGAGCCGTCCCTCCTCATCTTTCAGGTTGTATCCTTCTGGTCTCTTGTCTCTCTCGCTTACCTTCCACAGTTTAATAGTCTTATCTGTGACAGGCATCGGGATTTGCGTGCCAGAAAATGATGATTACATTCGTCTGTGAAAGTTCTCAGTCATCCAGGTCATCGTAGTCAAAGGAGCTTGCAAAGAAAAGCGTCTGGACTTCTTTGAGTTGCTAGAACTTAAAGAAGTCCAGACGCTTTTCTTTGCAAGCTCCTTTGACGATGATTACATTCATTGAAAATTGCAAAGCACAACAAAAATCACATTTGCAGCTAATTTAAAACATAATACTTAATTCATGCACCAAATTTAGATTTTTTTTTCTGTGCCATTATTGCAGCCGTAAGTGAGACTCCAAAGACTATCTTGATGTTATTTAATTCTATGTAGGTAATAAAAGATGACACAAGGCTGCCATAATTTTGGAAATTGGAGGTAGTTTGAAACCAAAGTGTGTAAGCGATACCTGTGCCATATCAAGCAAAAACAACTGCTATTTATAACAAATCTCTCTCTCTCACTATATGTATATATATGTATATATATGTATATATATGGATAGATAGATAGATAGATAGATAGATAGATAGATAGATAGATAGATAGATAGATAGATAGATAGATAGATAGATAGATAGATAGATAGATAGATAGATAGATAGATAGATAGATAGATAGATAGATAGATAGATAGATAGATAGATAGATAGATAGATAGATAGATAGATAGATAGATAGATAGATAAAACCTATATGCATGTAGTACTTCCTGTACTTCATTTTACCACAACCAACAATCAATATGATGTTCTGATAGAGACTGAGAAGTCACTGATTTCTCACCATTGGTGGAGAGGAGGAAATGTGCTGCGTTCTGCTGTGGCAGCCATCTGATCTTGTTAATTTTTTCTTCTATCTCCACACTCTTCAGGTAGTCAAAGTCAGGCTCGTGGCTCTGAAACGTGCTGTAGACATTGTACTCCCCAGAGTCCCCTGTCTCGCCCACCTCCTCTGATTCACCTTTCGGCTGCCCAGGGCAGACAGTGAGGAAAACACGGCTTTCAGCATGCATTTACAGTATGTGTACGAAGCTATTTTTTTAAAAAAAAGCATGTGTACAGAAAGTGGTGGTTTTGCATTGTAAACTAACCTCAGTCTCTCTCTGAAAGATGACCACCCGGCCACCTTTGTCCCCCGTGGCCAGAAGGTCCCCTGTCTGGTTAAACTCCACTGTAGAGATGACATCAGCTGTAAGGAAGATAGGAACATTGGAGGCAATTAAACAAAAGTATAGAAAGAAGAAAAGAAAACCGCAGCAATGATAGAGTAGCGAGAACGTTAGGCAGACATGGCAAAAAAAGCACAGATGATTAAGTGACCATAACAATGTAGAAAAGGCTGGCAATGAAAGAAAAATTAATAAAATCACATATTATTTCAGTTACTCTAAACCATAAATCAACCATTTATGTCTATGATGCCTAAGGAAAATTTAAATTATGAAAGTGTCTGTTGCTGAGTCAGGCAGTGTCATCATACATTCCTTCTACTGTGCAATGCAGGAAGCTGAAATTAATCTGTTCAATTATACCAGTATGTTATCTGACACCACAGAGATGGCAGCGAGACATCGTCCGCTCTACCTTCAGTGACGTAGTCTCGCAGGAAGGTGTGGTTGATTTTGGGGCTCTCAGCGTCCTCGCCCATCTGAAGCTGAGGGAGGGTGACCCGCCAGTGCGCCCGTCCTGAGGGGAAGGGTCCAATCCGTAATGTCTCTCCCCACCCAGTCTCCGCCCATGCTGGTAGGGCCTAACGGAGCGGCCTGGAAAAAGGCATCCTGGGAAACCAGCCGGCAGGAAGAAGAAAAGGCACGTCGAAGAGATTGAGACTGGAATGCAAGGGGCGGGGGAAGGAGGAACAGGGTTTTAGGAAAGAGGAATGGGAGTGAGAGGAAATTAAGATGCAGGAGGACAGAAGAGAGAACGGTGGATGGAGAGGCTGGTGATGAAGACAGCTTTGGAAAGGAAAGACGAAGGCTGTCATTAGGTAGGCTGACAATATGTGCGCACAGCATGGCAAATGATGTGACCTTAGTTAGACATTCAATGCATTCATTAGCAAAGACACGTGTGTAGACGAACAAGGCCTAGTGGGTGCTGAATCAAATCACAGTGCTGTAGAATGAAGGAAAAGCAACAAACAACTAGAGCAGAGAAAAGCAAAAGATGAATCCTTGTGTTTAAGCTCAGAAATAAGTATATAATGAACATAGCATGAGAATGAAAATATCAGCTGCTACATTCAGCCCTACCACTGGTAATAATGTTCCCAGGGTGTGGTAGTCCTCTTTGACTACTTGCCAGATTCCTGCTCTCACATGCACGCACACTTCTCAAAAAGATAGTCCTTGACAGTGATCAGAGGAGAATGCGATGTCTTGCCTGTGCTGCAATAAGGAGGGAGACAGGCCTCAGCACACCTACCAGTCCGCCTGCTGCTGTCGCTGCTGCTGCTATTCCTGCTGCTGTTGTGTTAATGGACCTCTGCTGCAGTGTACTCAAACAGGCCTGCGTGTCTTTCCAAGTGGGAGGAGAAGGGACAGAGAAGAGAGAGCAGGGGTAGTAGTGAGAGGAGGAGAGGCAAAGGAGGAGAAAAAAGAGAAAGAGAGAGGGATAACGAGGAGGATGGAGGTCCGTTGCCTGCTGATGCTGTGGATCTGTGCAGCATCCAATGTGTCATGGCAGCCTCCTACTGGAGCAGCCAATCACAGTATAGCTGTCACTGGAGGATCCACCCACTGCAGGTGATGAGAAGTACCCAAGACCAACAGAGGGAGCCCTTAAATACTGAGTGGCACATACCAGCATGCAGTTTTCTGTCCAGAGTAAAAATAATATTGAGGACTGCAGAGCAATTTAAACAGATGAAAGAAAAATTCTTTAAAAGAAACTTTTAAAACCTCACACACCAATTGATGGTATGTCGCTACAATTTCAGTTATTTGTCTCCAGAAAATAAAACATGATAAGAAAAGGATAAACAAGATATCAGTCAAAGAATGTTTGAAAAGCCCTTTCTTATTACAGCACTGTGTGATATTCCCTAAAAACTAAATAAACATTGTTCTGGTCACCTTGCTTTTATGATCTTCGGCTTTTCTTTTCTTTTCTTTTCTTTGCAAGGAGTACAATTTATGTTATGTTGTACTTATGTTGCACGTATAAATGTATTTAACAGAATCTGGCTAAATGAAATGTACTTGACTGGTATACAGTTGGCATTCAGTTTACACCAAGCCTATTTTGCTCCATCATTAATTATTTAAATAAAAGAAACTTTTGATTTTATATATTTCAGTTACATTTTACTCAAATTTATTTCTTGTTTAAGAGGGCAAAGTACTATTTTGTAACATATTAGCACAGTGTGAAATAATCTTCTAATGTCCAGTTAATGCTATATATCTGTAATGATATCTGACTGTGTTCATGTTGTTCTTGGTTGTTTATTTTAATTCTAAAGGTCTAAATTGCAAAGCTCAAATATTTGCTGATCATGTGATCACCTATCATGCTTTTTTTATATAAAGCGTAAAGGTTAATTTATAGTTTATCCACATCACGTAAGTGAATAACACATAATATGTTGTGTACTTATGATGATTAAACCATATTTTGTCCTTTTTACTTGGTTTTATTGCTCGTTCTGTACTTCAAGCCAAATAATTAGGATTAACCTATTATTTGCTATTTAAATGAGGACATGTTGGTGCTTTTTTGTTATTGTACAAATAAATATCACAATAGGTTGGTTTTCCTAGTTCTAAGATATTTACTTTTTTGGACACTTGGACACAGGTGTTAAATTTAAATGACGAGTTCATAACATGTACGAGCCGGGGGTTAGAGCAAATCCATTTAATCAGGTTCCTTTAGTGGATATCAGCTAAATAAAGGTCAAGGGATTACCTTGACGCAATCGTTTTCACGGGCTCTTTATGCTCTGCTCTCTGGCAAGTCGTTAGTCTGTCTTACTTTCTGCCTCCTCGCGTTCGAGGTGTTTCTCTTAGATAGCTCACTGGGCGTAAAAACTGAGTTTACCCGATCTTTTCTCGATTTACCTGAGCGAGGGGATGCCCTGCCTTCACTCTGAAGCGCTAGAGTCCATGGAGCCTGGCAGTGTGAGTCCTGGGGCATCTCCGGACGCTGGCGCGGAGTCGATGCGCAGGGGAATCGTGAGCGACTCGCCGATGGTGCAAGGCACGGGCTGGTTCTTCTCCCCACTGTGGAGTCCAAGGTCCAGGTTGCATAGCAGGAAGTTTGGAGATGGTACGACAAGCTACCAAGAGGACGCATGGTTGGATGACCACTCCGACTTCACAAGGGCTTACTTTTTACGCAGAACCTCAGCGTAAGAGTTTACATTTTATACCTCTACAGTTTTAGCTGAAACTCAAATTACTCAGATCCCTCAAAATTATAATGTGCGATTAAAACGTTTTTAACAAACTTTTGTTGAATAAAACGCTTGTAAAGGTGAACACTTTATTAGTAATGAAAATATAAGCTGCATTAGATAAAATTATGTTTCCACATATACGTTTAATACTTTTTATACAAATTTTAAGTACTTTATTTTAGTTTTGCTTTTAAATAAATCGTGTAATTTGTGTATGATTTCAGGGTCAGTTGTCCACAGACAGAAATGTCCCCACTTCTGTCAAGGTTTCAAAGGAGGAGCTCTGACCATTCCGAGGCGCTCATGAAGGCACCTTATCGGAGAAATTCTTCCCCATTGAGAAGCTCAGACCTGAACGTTTTAACTTTGACAGACAGACGCCTCGCTTCAAATCTCAGTGTCCCTGAATGGATGGACCACTTTGGTCCAGATGTTAAAGAAAGCCATTCACCATGCTGTCTCTGCTTACCTCGTTGTTCCCGTTTTCAGTTTTCTCCCTGTCAACCACGAGCTCCCGTTTGCCCCTGCTCATCTAGCTTACCCCACCCTCCACAGTTTTTTCCACCCACATCATGTGGCCATGGTGACGGCTGCCCTTGGATGATGGGGCTCCTAGGAGAAGGCCTAAGCTGTATGGGTTCTTTAGCAGAGCTCTGCCAGGGGACTGTGATCCATGTTGGGGAGCTACTGGGAGCAGAGGGTGGTTCGCTCTCTCTTGTACGGAAACACTGTGGTGGAAGGAGTAGCTTGGAAGACGTGATAGCCCTAACATCACTGGGGCACTTGAATGAGGGAAACCCATACAGCCAAGCTCATCTAGAACTGGTAAAAGGGATCATGGGATGCGTAATGGCTACAGCTTCACCAATAAATCTAAGAGATGCATCTGAGGTAAATGTTGATGTCATGATTGTACATGTAAGCTTAACTCCCATGTTCCAGGGCACAGACGAGGGATTAAAAATCAGAAATGAGGACTGCATGTTTAATGAGTCACCCATTTCCTGAAAGTCTTTTTTGAGATGATGACATGGCTATTTGAAGAAGCCTGATAGGGAATCCCTGATGACGCAGTTTCTTTTAATCCTTTTCGTGACTGCTTCCAGTGATAAACCTTGGATTACTGTCCTTTCCTCGCACATGCCCACACATACACCCCCACAAAAGTAGATTCATGCCAAAGCTGTCTAAAAGGCTTACAGGTGGTGGTCACAGCAGCTCTTCTTGCCCTCACAAGTAAGGTGATTTGGAATGTGTGCCTGGAAGAGTTGAACACCAGGTAAACCCAGTCAGCGTGGGTGTGCATGGGTTGTCCCTAATAACTAGGTAGATGCCAAGCATCCTGAGAAGTGTGGGTATTTTTGGTCAGATGTGGCTAAAGCTGATGAACAGCGCTGACCCAATAGCTTAACAACAAAGGGTTATGAAGAGATTAAAGTTAGTTTAGGTATTAAAGTCTGTTGCTACTCAGTTGCCACAAATATCTAACATACATAAGACTGTTGGATAGGATATGTTTAAAACATGTTGCTGTTAAGTAATTAATATTAAGTGATCCTCTTACATGCACTTATGTTTTCCTTATTTGTCCCAACAGGACCCCAGATTCAACTTAGCCAATGATCAAACATCAAAGATCAGGACGGTTCTGAGTGTTCCTATCAGCAACCATAGGGGAGAGGTATGTGTGCTGTTGCAAATACCTTTAACTAATGTAAATGTCCTGTGGATTTTTCAGTGGCATATTGTTCATTGTCATAACAGAATTTTAAATATAGATTGGATGTAAATAAAACGTTTTCTTTTTTTGAACAGGTTTTAGGTGTCCTGCTAATGATCAACAAAAGAAATAGTTGCGATGGATCACGTTCTGTTTTCACAAACGTTGATGAAAAGGTGAGGGATTGGACTTTAGTATGGAGATTTTTTTCTATTATAAACATTATTTATAATGTCAGATATTTGCCTTGTCTTAATGCTTACCACCCATAAATACGCGTTTGATTTTGTTTTAAGGTGTTGTCAAATCACATGGATGTGTTGGGGACTGTCCTGGATAATGTCCAGCTGTATGAAGGTGCGAGACAAGAGGCTAAACGCAGTAAGGTAAAGCCAGAGAACAGTTTAAAATCGTTTTATGCCTTGTAACATGTATATCTAAGTAATATCTTCATGCATATGTGTGTGTGTGTGGTCCAGGCTTTGATAGAGATGGCACAAGTACTATCAAAGGAGCACCATTCCCTTGAAGTTATGCTGAGTAAGATGGCTGCCACCATCATGCCCTTTACACACGCTCAATACTGCACCATCTTTATCCCCAGTGAGCAAACTTCAGACACTGAAGAAAAGGTACATTATCTTGACATCCTGCTCAATTTCCTTGTTTTCCATTACTTTGTCTGTTTAGAATATAGTACAATATTTTTAGCCATACACAATGTTTTCATTTTTTTTTGTTTTGTTTTGTTTTGTTTTTCATTTTTGTCTTTTGATTACAGACTTTATTCTCAAGAGTTATACATTTGGAATGTGAGGAGCTCGGATCAACCTGCCAGATCTACAGAAGGTATTGTCCGGAGACTTTGCAAGTCCTTGAGTGTGATTTACTTTTAAAACAAATATGGGATATTTGGGGGGTTTTGTAATTTGAAAGTATAATTTTTCAGGGAGCGTGACCTCAGGAATATAGATCCGTCATATGCCTTTCGAACCCTGACTTCTATGGAAACACTTAATATGTCGAAGAGTTCTGATGAACTGAAAAGGAGTCTCATCTGCTGCCCAGTTAGAAATGAGAGATCTGAAAATGTTATCGGTAAGTTCTTTTCTTGAATGGCAGTAAACATTGTAAACAGGATAGGATTTGAAAATAAATCTTTCACACCTCTGTTACCAGACAAGCACAAATGAAGCACAGCATACAAAGCTCTCTTATTAAAGTAGAAAATAAAATAGTATCAAATAATATAAAATAATAGGTTTCACAGATGATTTGCAGTGACCTTTCACAGCTAGAAATCCTTACTTACTGTTTAGACCTTTTCAGTCTTTATACTACTTACTGTGATCTGCTCTGAGAAGACCAGATCTGGACATTTTATAAAATTGTTTCAGTTTTTAATCCAGTTATCTTTTCTAGCCACTTGAATATTTAGATGCTGAGATTATTATTGTGATTTTTTTTCCCAGTGATTCCAAAAACAAGTTGCCCATCTCAGCTTTACCACAGAAAGCAACTAGACTATGTGTTAAAAACAAAAACATAATTTGAAGAACTTTGTGCTCAAGCTACACAACCATCTGTCTTTTAATGTCATTTAGCTGTGTGCCAGCTGATGAACAAACAAAGCAGAGCCTCAGATGAAATGGAAGTCTTTAACCGATATGACGAGCGCCTTCTGGAAGACCTGGCAGTGTATTGTGGCCTGGCTCTACAGTATGCTCAGGCAGTCCAGATCACTGAGGAGCGGAGGGCCAGTATAGAGGTCACACAGGAGGTGAGAACACTATCTCGCCCAATTAGTAAGTTAGAGAAGAGTCAGAAAAATAATTCATACATTAACAAATCTTAAAGTTTTGTTTCTGAGTTTTCTTTGTTTATTGTAATTGTGCAGGTCCTTGCCTACCACATCACTGCAGCAGAGCAGGAAATCCAGGCATTGCAGGTGAGGCTTTCTTTGGAAGAAATCAGCCTTTCTCTTTTTATCCAGTTTATCCCTGTTACAGCGTGGCATCGTGCATGTAAATAGTGATTTAAAGTAAATAGCGCACACATTTGTTCCCTTTTCTTTCATATACCTTGTTCTTTCTGTTAAATGCCTTCCTTCTCCACTCTTCCTATTTTTTTAATCACTATGGCAGTAGTCAAGCAATCAACCCTTGCTTTGTTCCAAGAGGCCAGATTTACAGGCTTTAATGCTATTGTAGAACTAATGCCCTAACAACTTAAAGCTCTTGATCAGCTGCTATCACTGAATGTGAGTGCAAAGGTTAAGGTAACCTCCTCACCCATGTTAAAGCTAGATGGGTTTTCTGTGTTTACACACCTAGGTAAACTGAGGAAAAGAGCTCAAGTTCTATTTTGTTTGTGTGTGTTTGTGCTTGAACGTCCTGAAGAGTACATTTCAATTTCTTTTATTGGTTGTGTTTTTAGGAGGCCACCATTCCTTCTGCTGAATTGCTGAATATTCTAGACTTCCATTTCTCTGGTTTCGGCGTGCCAGAAGACGCGACAACACAATCCACGATTCGCATGTTCCTGGATCTCAATTTGGTGCAGGATTTTAACATAGACTACAAGGTAGCTCAGCTTCTATTAATATTAGTAGCGTCATTTTCTTTATCATATAAATGAGGAAACAGTTAATTTTTGTTTGTTTGTTTGTTTGTTTGTTTGTTTGTTTGTTTGTTTGTTTGTTTGTTTGTTTGTTTGTTTGTTTGTTTGTTTGTTTGTTTGTTTGTTTGTTTGTTTGTTTTAGAACAAAATGACATTAATAGGCTTGTTTCATAAGTATTTATGAATTCAAAAATCCTTTTTCATACACATCATGCTTCTTTTACATCTTTTTTCCAATCAGGATACAGGATAGTGCTTGTATCAGTGTTAGTGTGAAGCCAGTTTGGCGTTTGTGCCTTTTGAACAAGCACAAAATTCAAAGTTTAATAACTAAGCATTTCACAATGTTCCATTTTAAAAGTTGGGGTAAAGAGATTTTGGTAAGAAGGAAAGCTTCTCTGTCAAAATCTGCAAGCTGCATCTGCAAGTTATCTGTGAATTTCTTGGTAAAATCCTGTTGTGTAGCTACTGATGTTAAGGACTGTGAAACCCTGGGGTTCTGTGGTGGTTCACGCTTGTTTCATTGGCATTGGTCTTTTTTTCATTTCATTAACTCCATCTTATCTAAGGCACCAAAACAGGAATCACGTTAGTGGGAAAAGGACCTTTGAGAGAGGAGAATATGAGTTCATAATGGATATTTTAGTGTTATCTTATTAGCTCTTACATTTGACAATATGTAGTTCAATATGTCTCTTTGAGTTACAGGAATTTCACTACTGACAAACTAGAAAAGCACAATAGAATCACCTAATACCTTAAATATTCTCAATTTCTATTATTTATCAATTTTACATATCTCATCCTTCCAGAGTCTTTGCCAGTGGGTTTTGACTGTGAAACGTGGCTACAGGAACAACGTGCCCTACCACAACTGGCACCATGCAGTGAGCACTGCTCAAAGCATGTTTGCAATGCTCATGGCAACAGACCAACTCCAGGTTAGTTTGTGGTAAAAGCAGAGTGGGTCTGTAGTTGCTATTATTATAATTTTATTTACAATCAATTCTATGTGTCCATGTGACAGTCACACTGTGACATTTGCATAATGCCGCCGGAGTTTCATCTGTCCTGTAGCTCAGAAGTTTTGGGAGGAGTCAGTTGAGGACTGCCAGGGTTGTCCTTCCATACTCAGCGCTCTTAACTGTTTGGAAGAGGATTAATTTTAGATCTTGCCAAAACCTCTTAACTGCTGTCTGTAACAATCAGACACATGCCTACGCCTCAACTCAAGTGACTTCTGCCATTCACTCACCAGTGTTCTAAGCTTTTTGGAGATCCAGGTGTATGGCCACCCTGGGGGTCTCTGTACCAGGACCAAGCTGTATCTGTTATGCATATTTGTATCTGTTATAGTCTGGAGCTTAATTATGTGGGATATTCAATGAAGACACTGACTGGTATTAGTAACACTAAAATGGAAGTATCATTTGTCGTACTTCATTTCTTTAACATCAAACATTGAATAGTAGAATTACAGTTACACTTTTTTTTCAGTATTTGTTCAGATAGAAAATGACATTACTATCTAACATTTTACTGTCTTATCACTTAATTCTTTTAGATTAGAGATTATTTAAATACAATTAAAATACAAAAAAAAAATTAAAAATGATTTAGAGATTTTGCATCATCAACTATCCATAAATTCCTGCTTCCTGTTTTTTACCCTTACATATACTCGTGTGTAGGGATCCATAGACTTCAGCTCCAATTGGGGTTGGTCCTTTATCATCTTATCTGTTAGAAACTTTTATTATCGACTTTTGACAGCACATGAGCCACCTATTGATACAAACTTTCTTTTATTTTGTGTAGCACATGTGCAATATATACATGTGCAGATGATTATTTTCTCACTTATTATTTTTTTCCTATAAAGCGTTCAATTATAAAATGCAGAAAAATAATTTTCTTCATTATTACAACCTGTTTCTTTCTGTTCATATGTTAGACCATTTTTTCTCGTCTGGAGATCTTAGCGTTGATGATAGCCACTCTGAATCATGATGTTGATCACAGAGGAGTTAATAATTCCTTCATAGAAAGGTAAATGTTACTTCTTCATCTCTCACATTTACTCCATTACTTATTTTTACTCTAAATTATCTAGACCATAATTATTTGTATTTATTTTGATTTGTACTATCTATAACACTTATTAGTCACTGCCTACTTATATTCAGTCCTGATTCTTTCTTTCTTTTTTCTCTCAGGACTCATCAGCCTTTAGCTCAGTTATATGGACACTCCTCTCTTGAGAACCACCACTACA